>NW_027182933.1:370000-380000 GCF_041146395.1 Eulemur rufifrons
TGGGTTATGCATTAACGTTAGGATAAGAGGTTAAAGTTAGGCGCACGGTGAGGTTTACGTGTTAAGGGGAGAAATAGGAACAGGGTTGGGTGTTATGTTTAGGGTTAGGGTTATCTGTTAAAGGTATTGTTTGTGGGTAGCGCAAGGGCCCTGTCTGCATTAGGCGGGCAGGGGGAGTTTAGGGGGCTGGGATTGTACCCGGGAACCCACTCTATCCTACTCTGGGTATGGGCCCGTGGGTTTCATGCAGGACACAGTGGTAGAGCCTCCTTTCACGCATGGCATGGGAGGATGGCAGGCTTTCTAAACTCTAAGAAAGCAAGAAGTCTGAGAATTAGATTTAGGGGTAGGATTATGGTTAGGGTTATGGATGAAGTTTAGTGTTAGGGTGAGGGCTTAGGGTAAGGGATTAGGGTTAGGGTTAAAGGCTACACTTAGGTTTAACGGCTACACTTTGGTTTAGGGCTGAGGTTTACGGTTAGGGTTAAGATGAGGGGTTAGGGTTTGGTACAGGGTTAGGGTTAAGTGTTAGGTTTAGGGTTGAAGATTAGGATTAGGGTTAGGATTATAGGATAGCGTGAGAGTTAACGCTTAGGGTTAAGGTTAAGAGTTAGGGTTTAGGGTTAGGTTTAGGGTTAGGGTTAGTTTTAGAGTTAGAGTTATGTGCTATGGTTTGTGTTAGAGGTTAAGGTTAGGTTTACTGGTCACGGTTAGGGTTAGGTTTAGGGGTTAGCATTAGGGTTAGGGTTAAGGGATAGGATTAGGGATAAGTGTTGGGCTTAGGGTTAGGGTTTAGTGTTAGTGTTATCATTAAGGATTAGGGGTAGGGTCAGTGTTAAATGCTTGGGTGCGGGTAACGGTTAGGGTCAGGGTTAAGGTTGACGGATAGGGTTAGTGTTATGTGTTACGGGTAGGTTTAGGGTTCAGGGTTAGAGTTAGCATTAGGGCTTAAGCTTAGGATTAGGCGGTAGTTTAGATTTAGGGTTAGATCTAGGCGTTAGGGTAAGGGCTAGCGTTAGGGTTAAGAGATAGGGTTAGGTTTAATGCTTAGGATTAGGGTTAGGGTTTGGGGTTAAAGTAAGTGTTAGGGGTTAGGTTTCAGGATCAAAGGTTAGGGTTATTTTTAGCTGTAGTGTTAGGGTTAGGGATAAGGGATCCCATTAGCATTAAGGGTCTTCCTTACTGTAGGGTTAAGGGTTAGGCTTAGAGTTAAAGGTTAAGGTTAGGGTCAGTGTTAAGATTTGGGGTAGGGTTAACGGTTAGGGTAAAGGTTAAGCGTTAGGGTTAGGGATTAATGATTAGGGTTTTTGGTTAGTGTTAGGGTTAGCAGTTAGGAGTTAGTGTTTTATGAAGGGGTATGGTTAGAATTAGGATTGGGGTTAGAGTTAGGGTGAGGTATAGGGGTTAGTTTTAGGGTAAAAGGATAGGATTAGGGTTACGGGCTGGGCTTAGGTTTAGGGTTAAAGTTTACTGCTAGGGTTAGGGATAGGGTTCAGGGTTAGCTTTAGGGGTCTGGTTAGGTTCAGGTGTTAGGTTAGTGTCAGGGTTAGGTCTAGTCGTGAGGGTAAGGTTTAGGGTTAGCTTTAAGAGCTAGGGTTAGGTTTAATGGTTAGGATTAGGATTAGGGTTAAGGGTTAGGGTAAGGCTTAGGGGTTAGGGTGAAGGGTTAGGGTCAAGGGTTAGGGTTTTTGTTAGGCATAGCGTTGGGGTTAGAAGTAAGGGTTACTGTCAGTGTTAGGGTTGTAGGTAGGGTTACGGTTAGGGTTAGCGGTTTAGAATTAGGGTTAGGGATTAGGTGTCACAGTGATGACTAGGAGATAGGCTTAGAATTATGGGATAGGGGTTGTTCTCAGGAAATGGGTTATGCATTAACGTTAGGATAAGAGGTTAAAGTTAGGCGCACGGTGAGGTTTACGTGTTAAGGGGAGAAATAGGAACAGGGTTGGGTGTTATGTTCAGGGTTAGGGTTATCTGTTAAAGTTATTGTTTAGGCTTAGCGCACGGGCCCTGTCTGCATTGGGCGGGCGGGGGGAGTTTAGGGGGCTGGGATTGTACCCGGGAACACACTCTATCATACTCTGGGTATGGGCCCGTGGGTTTCATGCAGGACGCAGTGGTAGAGCCTCCTTTCACGCATGGCATGGGAGGATTGCAGGCTTTCTAAACTCTAAGAAAGCAAGAAGTCTGAGAATTAGATTTAGCGTTACGATTCTGGTTAGGGTTAAGGATGAAGTTTAGTGTTAGTTTGAGGGCTTAGGGTTAGGGATAAGGGTTAGGGTTAAAGGTTACCCTTAGGTTTAACAGTTACACTGTGGTTTAGGGTTGAGGTTTACGGTTAGGGTTAAGTTGAGGGGTTAGGGTTTGGTACAGGGTTAGGGTTATGTGTTAGGTTTAGGGTTGAAGATTAGGATTAGGGTTAGGATTAAAGGTTAGCGTGAGAGTTAATGCTTAGGGTTAAGGTTAAGTGTTAGGGTTTAGGGTTAGGTTTAGGGTTAGGGTTACTTTTAGGGTTAGAGTTATGTGCTATGGTTTGTGTTAGAGGTTAGGGTTAGGTTTACTGGTCACGGTTAGGGTTAGGTTTAGGGGTTAGCATTAGGGTTAGGGTTAAGGGATAGGATTAGGGATAAGTGTTGGGCTTAGGGTTAGGGTTTAGTGTTAGTGTTATCATTAAGGATTAGGGGTAGGGTGAGGGTTAAATGCTTGGGTGCGAGTAATGGTTAGGGTCAGGGTTAAGGTTGACGGATAGGGTTAGTGTTAAGTGTTACGGGTAGGTTTAGGGTTCAGGGTTAGAGTTAGCATTAGGGCTTAAGCTTAGGATTAGGCGGTAGGTTACATTTAGGGTTAGATCTAGGCGTTAGGGTAAGGGCTAGCGTTAGGGTTAAGAGATAGGGTTAGGTTTAATGCTTAGGATTAGGGTTAGGGTTTGGGGTTAAAGTAAGTGTTAGGGGTTAGGTTTTAGGATCAAAGGTTAGGGTTATTTTTAGCTGTAGTGTTAGGGTTAGGGATAAGGGATCCCATTAGCATTAAGGGTCTTCCGTACTGTAGGTTTAAGGGTTAGGCTTAGAGTTAAAGGTTAAGGTTAGGGTCAGTGTTAAGATTTGGGGTAGGGTTAACGGTTAGGGTAAAGGTTAAGCGTTAGGGTTAGGGATTAGTGATTAGGGTTTTTGGTTAGTGTTAGGGTTAGCGGTTAGGAGTTAGTGTTTTATGAAGGGGTATGGTTAGAATTAGGATTGGGGTTAGAGTTAGGGTGAGGTATAGGGGTTAGTTTTAGGGTAAAAGGATAGGATTAGGGTTACGGGTTGGGCTTAGGTTTAGGGTTAAAGTTTACTGCTAGGGTTAGGGATAGGGTTCAGGGTTAGCTTTAGGGGTCTGGTTAGGGTCAGGTGTTAGGTTAGTGTCAGGTTTAGGTCTAGTCGTGAGGGTAAGGTTTAGGGTTAGCTTTAAGAGCTAGGGTTAGGTTTAATGGTTAGGATTAGGATTAGGGTTAAGGGTTAGGGTAAGGCTTAGGGGTTAGGGTGAAGGGTTAGGGTCAAGGGTTAGGGTTTTTGTTAGGCATAGCGTTGGGGTTAGAAGTAAGGGTTACTGTCAGTGTTAGGGTTGTAGGTAGGGTTACGGTTAGGGTTAGCGGTTTAGAATTAGGGTTAGGGATTAGGTGTCACAGTGATGACTAGGAGATAGGGTTAGAATTATGGGATAGGGGTTGTTCTCAGGAAATGGGTTATGCATTCACGTTAGGATAAGAGGTTAAAGTTAGGCGCACGGTGAGGTTTACGTGTTAAGGGGAGAAATAGGAACAGGGTTGGGTGTTATGTTCAGGGTTAGGGTTATCTGTTAAAGGTATTGTTTATGCTTAGCGCACGGGCCCTGTCTGCATTGGGCGGGCGGGGAGAGTTTAGGGGGCTGGTATTGCACCCGGGAACCCACTCTATCATACTCTGGGTATGGGCCCGTGGGTTTCATGCAGGACACAGTGGTAGAGCCTCCTTTCACGCATGGCATGGGAGGATTGCAGGCTTTCTAAACTCTAAGAAAGCAAGAAGTCTGAGAATTAGATTTAGGGTTAGGATTCTGGTTAGGGTTAAGGATGAAGTTTAGTGTTAGGGTGAGGGCTTAGGGTTAGGGATTAGTGTTAGAGTTAAAGGTTACTCTTAGGTTTAACGGTTACACTTTGGTTTAGGGTTGAGGTTTACGGTTAGGGTTAAGATGAGGGGTTAGGGTTTGGTACAGGGTTAGGGTTAAGTGTTAGCTTTAGGGTGGAAGATTAGGATTAGGGTTAGGATTAAAGGTTAGCGTGAGAGTTAACGCTTAGCGTTAAGGTTAAGAGTTAGGGTTTAGGGTTAGGGTTAGGTTTAGGGTTAGTTTTAGGGTTAGAGTTATGTGCTATGGTTTGTGTTAGAGGTTAGGGTTAGGTTTACTGGTCACGGTTAGGGTTACGTTTAGGGGGTAGCATTAGGGTTAGGGTTAGGGTTAAGGGACAGGATTAGGGATAAGTGTTGGGCTTAGGGTTAGGGTTTAGGGTTAGGGTTAGCATTAAGGATTAGGGTTAGGGTCAGGGTTAAATGCTTGGGTGCGGGTAATGGTTAGGGTCAGGGTTAAGGTTCACGGATAGGGTTAGTGTTAAGGGTTACGGGTAGGTTTAGGGTTCAGGGTTAGTGTTAGCATTAGGGCTTAAGGTTAGGATTAGGCGGTAGGTTAGATTTAAGGTTAGATCTGGGCGTTAGGGTAAGGGCTAGCGTTAGGGTTAAGAGATAGGGTTAGGTTTAATGCTTAGGATTAGGGTTAGGGTTTGGGGTTCAAGTAAGTGTTAGGGGTCAGGTTTAAGGATCCAAGGTTAGGGTTACTTTTAGCTGTAGTGTTAGGGTTAGGGATAAGGGATCCCATTAGCATTAAGGGTCTTCCTTACTGTAGGGTTAAGGGTTAGGCTTAGAGTTAAAGGTTAAGGTTAGGGTCAGTGTTAAGATTTGGGGTAGGGTTAACGGTTAGGGTAAAGGTTAAGCGTTAGGGTTAGGGATTAGTGATTAGGGTTTTTGGTTAGTGTTAGGGTTAGCGGTTAGGAGTTAGTGTTTTATGAAGGGGTATGGTTAGAATTAGGATTGGGGTTAGAGTTAGGGTGAGGTATAGGGGTTAGGTTTAGGGGTGAGTTTTAGGGTAAAAGGATAGGAGTAGGGTTACGGATTGGGCTTAGGTTTAGGGTTAAAGTTTACTGCTAGGGTTAGGGAGAGGGTTCAGGGTTAGCTTTAGGGGTTCTGGTTAGGGTTAGGTGTTAGGTTAGTGTCAGGGTTAGGTCTAGTCGTGAGGGTAAGGTTTAGGGTTAGCTTTAAGAGCTAGGGTTAGGTTTAATGGTTAGGATAAGGATTAGGGTTAAGGGTTAGGGTAAGGCTTAGGGGTTAGGGTGAAGGGTTAGGGTCAAGGGTTAGGGTTTTTGTTAGGCATAGCGTTGGGGTTAGAAGTAAGGGTTACTGTCAGTGTTAGGGTTGTAGGTAGGGTTACGGTTAGGGTTAGCGGTTTAGAATTAGGGTTAGGGATTAGGTGTCACAGTGATGACTAGGAGATAGGGTTAGAATTATGGGATAGGGTTTGTTCTCAGGAAATGGGTTATGCATTAACGTTAGGATAAGAGGTTAAAGTTAGGCGCACGGTGAGGTTTACGTGTTAAGTGGAGAAATAGGAACAGGGTTGGGTGTTATGTTCAGGGTTAGGGTTATCTGTAAAAGGTATTGTTTATGCTTAGCGCACGGGCGCTGTCTGCATTAGGCGGGCGGGAGGAGTTTAGGGGGCTGGGATTGTACCCGGGAACCCACTCTATCATACTCTGGGTATGAGTCCATGGGGTTCATGCAGGACACAGTGGTAGAGCCTCCTTTCACGCATGGCATGGGAGGATTGCAGGCTTTCTAAACTCTAAGAAAGCAAGAAGTCTGAGAATTAGATTTAGGGTTAGGATTCTGGTTAGGGTTAAGGATGAAGTTTAGTGTTAGGGTGAGGGCTTAGGGTTAGGGATTAGGGTTAGGGTTAAAGGTTACTCTTAGGTTTAACGGTTACACTTTGGTTTAGGGTTGAGGTTTACGGTTAGGGTTAAGATGAGGGGTTAGGGTTTTGTACAGGGTTAGGGTTAAGTGTTAGGTTTAGGGTTGAAGATTAGGATTAGGGTTAGGATTAAAGGTTAGCGTGAGAGTTAACGCTTAGGGTTAAGGTTAAGAGTTAGGGTTTAGGGTTAGGGTTAGGGTTAGTTTTAGAGTTAGAGTTATGTGCTATGGTTTGTGTTAGAGGTTAGGGTTAGGTTTACTGGTCACGGCTAGGGTTAGGTTTAGGGGGTAGCATTAGGGTTAGGCTTATGGTTAGGGTTAAGGGATAGGATTAGGGATAAGTGTTGGGTTTAGGGTTAGGGTTTAGTGTTAGGGTTATCATTAAGGATTAGGGGTAGGGTCAGGGTTAAATGCTTGGGTGCGGGTAATGGTTAGGGTCAGGGTTAAGGTTCACGGATAGGGTTAGTGTTAAGAGTTACGGGTAGGTTTAGGGTTCAGGGTTAGAGTTAGCATTAGGGCTTAAGGTTAGGATTAGGCGGCAGGTTAGATTTAGGGTTAGATCTAGGCGTTAGGGTAAGGGCTAGCGTTAGGGTTAAGAGATAGGGTTAGGTTTAATGCTTAGGTTTAGGGTTAGGGTTTGGGGTTAAAGTAAGTGTTAGGGGTTAGGTTTCAGGATCAAAGGTTAGGGTTATTTTTAGCTGTAGTGTTAGGGTTAGGGATAAGGGATCCCATTAGCATTAAGGGTCTTCCTTCCTGTAGGGTTAAGGGTTAGGCTTAGAGTTAAAGGTTAAGGTTAGGGTCAGTGTTAAGATTTAGGGTGAGGGTTAACGGTTAGGGTAAAGGTTAAGCGTTAGGGTTAGGGATTAGTGATTAAGGTTTTTGGTTAGTGTTAGGGTTAGCGGTTAGGAGTTAGTGTTTTATGAAGGGGTATGGTTAGAATTAGGATTGGGGTTAGAGTTAGGGTGAGGTATAGGGGTTAGGTTTAGGGGTTAGTTTTAGGGTAAAAGGATAGGATTAGGGGTACGGGTTGGGCTTAGGTTTAGGGTTAAAGTTTACTGCTAGGGTTAGGGATTGGGTTCAGGGTTAGCTTTAGGGGTTCTGGTTAGGGTTAGGTGTTAGGTTAGTGTCAGGGTTAGGTCTAGTCGTGAGGGTAAGGTTTAGGGTTAGCTTTAAGAGCTAGGGTTAGGTTTAATGGTTAGGATTAGGATTAGGGTTAAGGGATAGGGTAAGGCTTAGGGGTTAGGGTGAAGGGATAGGGTCAAGGGTTAGGGTTTTTGTTAGGCATAGCGTTGGGGTTAGAAGTAAGGGTTACTGTCAGTGTTAGGGTTGTAGGTAGGGTTACGGTTAGGGTTAGCGGTTTAGAATTAGGGTTAGGGATTAGGTGTCACAGTGATGACTAGGAGATAGGCTTAGAATTATGGGATAGGGGTTGTTCTCAGGAAATGGGTTATGCATTAACGTTAGGATAAGAGGTTAAAGTTAGGCGCACGGTGAGGTTTACGTGTTAAGGGGAGAAATAGGAACAGGGTTGGGTGTTATGTTCAGGGTTAGGGTTATCTGTTAAAGGTATTGTTTATGTTTAGCGCACGGGCCCTGTCTGCATTAGGAGGGCGGGGGGAGTTTAGGGGGCTGGGATTGTACCCGGGAACCCACTCTATCATACTCTGTGTATGGGCCCGTGGGTTTCATGCAGGACACAGTGGTAGAGCCTCCTTTCACGCATGGCATGGGAGGATTGCAGGCTTTCTAAACTCTAAGAAAGCAAGAAGTCTGAGAATTAGATTTAGGGTTAGGATTCTGGTTAGGGTTAAGGATGAAGTTTAGTGTTAGGGTGAGGGCTTAGGGTTAGGGATTAGGGTTAGGGTTAAAGGTTACTCTTAGGTTTAATGGTTACACTTTGGTTTAGGGTTGAGGTTTACGGGTAGGGTTAAGATGAGTGGTTAGGTTTTGTACAGGGTTAGGGTTAAGTGTTAGGTTTAGGGTTGAAGATTAGGATTAGGGTTAGGATTAAAGGTTAGCGTGAGAGTTAACGCTTAGGGTTAAAGTTAAGAGTTAGTGTTTAGGGTTAGGGTTAGGGTTAGTTTTAGGGTTAGAGTTATGTGCTATGGTTTGTGTTAGAGGTTAGGGTTAGGTTTACTGGTCACGCTTAGGGTTAAGTTTAGGGGGTAGCATTAGGGTTAGGGTTAGGGTTAAGGGATAGGATTAGGGTTAAGTGTTGGGCTTAGGGTTAGGGTTTAGTGTTAGGGTTAGCTTTAAGGATTAGGGTTAGTGTCAGGGTTAAATGCTTGAGTGCGCGTAATGGTTAGGGTCAGGGTTAAGGTTCACGGATAGGGTTAGTGTTAAGGGTTACGGGTAGGTTTAGGGCTCAGGGTTAGAGTTAGCATTAGGACTTAAGGTTAGGATTAGGCGGTAGGTTAGATTTAGGGTTAGATCTAGGCGTTAGGGTAAGGGCTAGCGTTAGGGTTAAGAGATAGGGTTAGGTTTAATGCTTAGGATTAGGGTTAGGGTTTGGGGTTAAAGTAAGTGTTAGGGGTTAGGTTTAAGGATCCAAGGTTAGGGTTATTTTTAGCTGTAGTGTTAGGGTTAGGGATAAGGGATCCCATTAGCATTAAGGGTCCTCCTTCCTGTAGGGTTAAGGGTTAGGCTTAGAGTTAAAGGTTAAGGTTAGGGTCAGTGTTAAGATTTAGGGTGAGGGTTAACGGTTAGGGTAAAGGTTAAGCGTTAGGGTTAGGGATTAGTGATTAGGGTTTTTGGTTAGTGTTAGGGTTAGCGGTTAGGAGTTAGTGTTTTATGAAGGGGTATGGTTAGAATTAGGATTGGGGTTAGAGTTAGGGTGAGGTATAGGGGTTAGGTTTAGGGGTTAGTTTTAGGGTAAAAGGATAGGATTAGGGTTACGGGTTGGGCTTAGGTTTAGGGTTAAAGTTTACTGCTAGGGTTAGGGATAGGGTTCAGGGTTAGCTTTAGGGGTTCTGGTTAGGGTTAGGTGTTAGGTTAGTGTCAGGGTTAGGTCTAGTCGTGAGGGTAAGGTTTAGGGTTAGCTTTAAGAGCTAGGGTTAGGTTTAATGGTTAGGATTAGGATTAGGGTTAAGGGTTAGGGTAAGGCTTAGGGGTTAGGGTGAAGGGATAGGGTCAAGGGTTAGGGTTTTTGTTAGGCATAGCGTTGGGGTTAGAAGTAAGGGTTACTGTCAGTGTTAGGGTTGTAGGTAGGGTTACGGTTAGGGTTAGCGGTTTAGAATTAGGGTTAGGGATTAGGTGTCACAGTGATGACTAGGAGATAGGGTTAGAATTATGGGATAGGGGTTGTTCTCAGGAAATGGGTTATGCATTAACGTTAGGATAAGAGGTTAAAGTTAGGCGCACGGTGAGGTTTACGTGTTAAGGGGAGAAATAGGAACAGGGTTGGGTGTTATGTTCAGGGTTAGGGTTATCTGTTAAAGGTATTGTTTATGTTTAGCGCACGGGCCCTGTCTGCATTAGGCGGGCGGGGGGAGTATAGGAGGCTGGGATTGTACCCGGGAACCCACTCTATCATACTCTGGGTATGGGCCCGTGGGTTTCATGGAGGACACAGTGGTAGAGCCTCCTTACACGCATGGCATGGGAGGATTGCAGGCTTTCTAAACTCTAAGAAAGCAAGAAGTCTGAGAATTAGATTTAGGGTTAGGATTCTGGTTAGGGTTAAAGATGAAGTTTAGTGTTAGGGTGAGGGCTTAGGGTTAGGGATTAGGGTTAGGGTTAAAGGTTACTCTTAGGTTTAATGGTCACACTTTGGTTTAGGGTTGAGGTTTACGGGTAGGGTTAAGATGAGTGGTTAGGTTTTGTACAGGGTTAGGGTTAAGTGTTAGGTTTAGGGTTGAAGATTAGGATTAGGGTTAGGATTAAAGGTTAGCGTGAGAGTTAACGCTTAGGGTTAAAGTTAAGAGTTAGTGTTTAGGGTTAGGGTTAGGGTTAGTTTTAGGGTTAGAGTTATGTGC
>NW_027182933.1:432500-435000 GCF_041146395.1 Eulemur rufifrons
GTCACGGTGAGGGTTACGTTTAGGGGTTAGCATTAGGGTTAGGGTTAAGGGATAGGATTAGGGTTAAGTGTTGGGCGTAGGGTGAGGTTTAGTGTTAGGGTTATCATTAAGGATTAGGGGTAGGGTCAGGGTTAAATGCTTGGGTGCGGGTAATGGTTAGGGTCAGGGTTAAGGTTCACGGATAGGGTTAGTGTTAAGGGTTACGGGTAGGTTTAGGGTTCAGGGTTAGAGTTAGTATTAGGGCTTAAGGTTAGGATTAGGCGGTAGGTTCAATTTAGGGTTAGATCTAGGCATTACGGTAAGGGCTAGCGTTAGGGTTAAGAGATAGGGTTAGGTTTAATGCTTAGGATTATGGTTAGGGTTTGGGGTTAAAATAAGTGTTAGGGGTTAGGTTAAGGATCAAAGGTTACGGTTATTTTTAGCTGTAGTGTTAGGGTTAGGGATAAGGGATCCCATTAGCATTAAGGGTCTTCCTTACTGTAGGGTTAAGGGTTAGGCTTAGAGTTAAAGGTTAAGGTTAGCGTCAGTTTTAAGATTTAGGGTGAGGGTTAACGGTTAGGGTAAAGGTTAAGCGTTAGGGTTAGGGATTAGTGATTAGGGTTTTTGGTTAGTGTTAGGGTTAGCGGTTAGGAGTTAGTGTTTTATGAAGGGGTATGGTTAGAATTAGGATTGGGGTTAGAGTTAGGGTGAGGTATAGGGGTTAGGTTTAGGGGTTAGTTTTCGGGTAAAAGGATAGGATTAGGGTTATGGATTGGGCTTAGGTTTAGGGTTAAAGTTCACTGCTAGGGTTAGGGATAGGGTTCAGGGTTAGCTTTAGGGGTTCTGGTTAGGGTTAGGTGTTAGGTTAGTGTCAGGGTTAGGTCTAGTCGTGAGGGTAAGGTTTAGGGTTAGCTTTAAGAGCTAGGGTTAGGTTTAATGGTTAGGATTAGGATTAGGGTTAAGGGTTAGGGTAAGGCTTAGGGGTTAGGGTGAAGCGTTAGGGTCAAGGGTTAGGGTTTTTGTTAGGCATAGCGTTGGGGTTAGAAGTAAGGGTTACTGTCAGTGTTAGGGTTGTAGGTAGGGTTACGGTTAGGGTTAGTGGTTTAGAATTAGGGTTAGGGATTAGGTGTCACAGTGATGACTAGGAGATAGTGTTAGAATTTTGGGATAGGGGTTGTTCTCAGGAAATGGTTTATGCATTAACGTTAGGATAAGAGGTTAAAGTTAGGCGCACGGTGAGGTTTACGTGTTAAGGGGAGAAATAGGAACAGGGTTGGGTGTTATGTTCAGGGTTAGGGTTATCTGTTAAAGGTATTGTTTATGCTTAGCGCACGGGCCCTGTCTGCATTAGGCGGGCGGGGGGAGTTTAGGGGGCTGGGATTGTACCCGGGAACCCACTCTATCATACTCTGGGTATGGGCCCGTGGGTTTCATGCAGGACACAGTGGTAGAGCCTCCTTTGACGCATGGCATGGGGGGATTGCAGGCTTTCTAAACTCTAAGAAAGCAAGAAGTCTGAGAATTAGATTTAGGGTTAGGATTCTGGTTAGGGTTAAGGATGAAGTTTAGTGTTAGGGTGAGGGCTTAGGGTTAGGGATTAGGGTTAGGGTTAAAGGTTACTCTTAGGTTTAACGGTTACACTTTGGTTTAGTGTTGAGGTTTACGGATAGGGTTAAGATGAGGGGTTAGGTTTTGGTACAGGGTTAGGGTTAAGTGTTAGGTTTAGGGTTGAAGATTAGGATTAGGGTTAGGATTAAAGGTTAGCGTGAGAGTTAACGCTTAGAGTTCAGGTTAAGAGTTAGGGTTTAGGGTTAGGGTTAGGGTTAGTTTTAGAGTTAGAGTTATGTGCTATGGTTTGTGTTAGAGGTTAGGGTTAGGTTTACTGGTCACGGCTAGGGTTAGGTTTAGGGGGTAGCATTAGGGTTAGGCCTCTGGTTAGGGTTAAGGGATAGGATTAGGGATAAGTGTTGGGCTTAGGGTTAGGGTTTAGTGTTAGGGTTATCATTAAGGATTAGTGGTAGGGTCAGGGTTAAATGCTTGGTTGCGGGTAATGTTTAGGGTCAGGGTTAAGGTTCATGGATAGGGTTAGTGTTAAGGGTTACGGGTAGGTTTAGGGTTCAGGGTTAGAGTTAGCATTAGAGCTTAAGGTTAGGATTAGGCGGTAGGTTAGATTTAGGGTTAGATCTAGGCGTTAGGGTAAGGGCTAGCGTTAGGGTTAAGAGATAGGGTTAGGTTTAATGCTTAGGATTAGGGTTAGGGTTTGGTGTTAAAGTAAGTTTTAGGGGTTAGGTTTCAGGATCCAAGGTTAGGGTTATTTTTAGCTGTAGTGTTAGGGTTAGGGATAAGGTATCCCATTAGCATTAAGGGTCTTCCTTACTGTAGGGTTAAGGGTTAGGCTTAGAGTTAAAGGTTAAGGTTAGGGTCAATGTTAAGATTTAGGGTGAGGGTTAACGGTTAGGGTAAAGGTTAAGCGTTAGGGTTAGAAATTAGTGATTAGGGATTTTGGTTAGTGTTAGTGTTA
>NW_027182933.1:455000-465000 GCF_041146395.1 Eulemur rufifrons
TGGTTAGTGTTAGGGTTAGCGGTTAGGAGTTAGTGTTTTATGAAGGGGTATGGTTAGAATTAGGATTGGGGTTAGAGTTAGGGTGAGGTATAGGGGTTAGGTTTAGGGGTTAGTTTTAGGGTAAAAGGATAGGATTAGGGTTACGGGTTGGGCTTAGGTTTAGGGTTAAAGTTTACTGCTAGGGTTAGGGATAGGGTTCAGGGTTAGCTTTAGGGGTTCTGGTTAGGGTTAGGTGTTAGGTTAGTGTCAGCGTTAGGTCTAGTCGTGAGGGTAAGGTTTAGGGTTAGCTTTAAGAGCTAGGGTTAGGTTTAATGGTTAGGATTAAGATTAGGGTTAAGGGTTAGGGTAAGGCTTAGGGGTTAGGGTGTAGGGTTAGGGTTTTTGTTAGGCATAGCGTTAGGGTTAGAAGTAAGGGTTACTGTCAGTGTCAGGGTTGTAGGTAGGCTTACGGTTAGGGTTAGCGGTTTAGAATTAGGGTTAGGGATTAGGTGTCACAGTGATGACTAGGAGATAGGGTTAGAATTATGGGATGGGGTTTTTCTCAGGAAATGGGTTATGCATTAACGTTAGGATAAGAGGTTAAAGTTAGGCGCACGGTGAGGTTTACGTGTTAAGGGGAGAAATAGGAACAGGGTTGGGTGTTATGTTCAGGGTTAGGGTTATCTGTTAAAGGTATTGTTTATGGTTAGCGCACGGGCCCTGTCTGCATTAGGCGGGTGGAGGGAGTTTAGGGGGCTGGGATTGTACCCGGGAACCCACTCTATCATACTCTGGGTATGGGCCCGTGGGTTTCATGCAGGACACAGTGGTAGAGCCTCCTTTCACGCATGGCATGGGAGGATGGCAGGCTTTCTAAACTCTAAGAAAGCAAGAAGTCTGAGAATTAGATTTAGGGGTAGGATTATGGATAGGGTTAAGGATGAAGTTTAGTGTTAGGGTGAGGCCTTAGGGTTAGGGATTAGGGTTAGGGTTAAAGGCTACTCTTAGGTTTAACGGCTACACTTTGGTTTAGGGTTGAGGTTTACGGTTAGGGTTAAGATGAGGGGTTAGGGTTTGGTACAGGGTTAGGGTTAAGTGTTAGGTTTAGGGTTGAAGATTAGGATTAGGGTTAGGATTAAAGGTTAGCGTGAGAGTTAACGCTTAGGGTTAAGGTTAAGAGTTAGGGTTTAGGGTTAGGGTTGGGGTTAGGTTTAGTTTTAGGGTTAGAGTTATGTGCTATGGTTTGTGTTAGAGGTTAAGGTTAGGTTTACTGGTCACGGTTAGGGTTATGTTTAGGGGTTTGCGTTAGGGTTAGGGTTAAGGGATAGGATTAGGGTTAAGTGTTGGGCTTAGGGTTAGGGTTTAGTGTTAGTGTTATCATTAAGGATTAGGGGTAGGGTCAGGGTTAAATGCTTGGGTGCGGGTAATGGTTAGGGTCAGGGTTAAGGTTCACGGATAGGGTTAGTGTTAAGGGTTACGGGTAGGTTTAGGGTTCAGGGTTAGAGTTAGCATTAGGGCTTAAGGTTAGGATTAGGCAGTAGATTCGATTTAGGGTTAGATCTAGGCGTTAGGGTAAGGGCTAGCGTTAGGGTTCAGAGATAGGGTTAGGTTTAATGCTTAGGATTAGGGTTAGGGTTTGGGGTTAAAGTAAGTGTTAGGGGTTAGGTTTAAGGATCCAAGGTTAGGGTTATTTTTAGCTGTAGTGTTAGGGTTAGGGATAAGGGATCCCATTAGCATTAAGGGTCTTCCTTACTGTAGGGTTAAGGGTTAGGCTTAGAGTTAAAGGTTAAGGTTAGGGTCAGTGTTAAGATTTAGGGTGAGGGTTAACGGTTAGGGTAAAGGTTAAGTGTTAGGGTTAGGGATTAGTGATTAGGGTTTTTGGTTAGTGTTAGGTTAGCGGTTAGTGTTTTATGAAGGGGTATGGTTAGAATTAGGATTGGGGTTAGAGTTAGGGTGAGGTATAGGGGTTAGGTTTAGGGGTTAGTTTTAGGGTAAAAGGATAGGATTAGGGTTACGGGTTGGGCTTAGGTTTAGGGTTAAAGTTTACTGCTAGGGTTAGGGATAGGGTTCAGGGTTAGCTTTAGGGGTTCTGGTGAGGGTTAAGTGTTAGGTTAGTGTCAGGGTTAAGTCTAGTCGTGAGGGTAAGGTTTAGGGTTAACTTTAAGAGCTACGGTTAGGTTTAATGGTTAGGATTAGGATTAGGGTTAAGGGTTAGGGTAAGTCTTAGGGGTTAGGGTGAAGGGTTAGGGTCAAGGGTTAGGGTTTTTGTTAGGCATAGCGTTGGGGTTAGAAGTAAGGGTTACAGTCAGTGTTACGGTTGTAGGTAGGGTTACGGTTAGGGTTAGCGGTTTGGAATTAGGGTTAGGGATTAGGTGTCACAGTGATGACTAGGAGATAGGGTTAGAATTATGGGATAGGGGTTGTTCTCAGGAAATGGGTTATGCATTAACGTTAGGATAAGAGGTTAAAGTTAGGCGCACGGTGAAGTTTACGTGTTAAGGGGAGAAATAGGAACAGGGTTGGGTGTTATGTTCAGGGTTAGGGTTATCTGTTAAAGGTATTGTTTATGCTTAGTGCACGGGCCCTGTCTGCATTAGGCGGGCGGGGGGGAGTTTAGGGGGCTGGGATTGTACCCGGGAACCCACTCTATCATACTCTGGGTATGGGCCCGTGGGTTTCATACAGGACACAGTGGTAGAGCCTCCTTTCACGCATGGCATGGGAGGATTGCAGGCTTTCTAAACTCTAAGAAAGCAAGAAGTCTGAGAATTAGATTAAGGGTTAGGATTCTGGTTAGGGTTAAGGATGAAGTTTAGTGTTAGGGTGAGGGCTTAGGGTTAGGGATTAGGGTTAGTGTTAAAGGTTACTCTTAGTTTTAACGGTTACACTTTGGTTTAGGGTTGAGGTTTACGGTTAGGGTTAAGATGAGGGGTTAGGGTTTGGTACAGTGTTAGGGTTAAGTGTAAGGTTTAGGGTTGAAGATTAGGATTAGGGTTAGGATTATAGGATAGCGTGAGAGTTAACGCTTAGGGTTAAGGTTAAGAGTTAGGGTTTAGGGTTAGGTTTAGGGTTAGGGTTAGTTTTAGGGTTAGAGTTATGTGCTATGGTTTGTGTTAGAGGTTAGGGTTAGGTTTACTGGTGACGGTTAGGGCTACGTTTAGGGGTTAGCATTAGGGTTAGGGTTAGGGTTAGGGTTAAGGGATAGGATTACGGTTAAGTGTTGGCCTTAGGGTTAGGGTTTAGTGTTAGGGTTATCATTAAGGACTAGGGGTAGGGTCAGGGTTAAATGCCTGGGTGCGGGTAATGGTTAGGGTCAGGGTTAAGGTTCACGGATAGGGTTAGTGTTAAGGGTTACGGGTAGGTTTAGGGTTCAGGGTTAGAGTTAGCATTAGGGCTTAAGGTTAGGATTAGGCGGTAGGTTCGATTTAGGGTTAGATCTAGGCGTTCGGGTAAGGGCTAGCGTTAGGGTTAAGAGATAGGGTTAGGTTTAATGCTTAGGATTAGGGTTAGGGTTTAGGGTTAAAGTAAGTGTTAGGGGTTAGGTTTAAGGATGAAAGGTTACTGTTATTTTTAGCTGTAGTGTCAGGGTTACGGAAAAGGGATCCCATTAGCATTAAGGGTCTTCCTTACTGTAGGGTTAAGGGTTAGGCTTAGAGTTAAAGGTGAAGGTTAGGGTCAGTGTTAAGATTTAGGGTGAGGGTTAACGGTTAGGGTAAAGGTTAAGCGTTAGGGTTAGGGATTAGTGATTAGGGTTTTTGGTTAGTGTTAGGGTTAGCGGTTAGGAGTTAGTGTTTTATGAAGGGGTATGGTTAGAATTAGGATTGGGGTTAGAGTTAGGGTGAGGTATAGGGGTTAGGTTTAGGGGTTAGTTTTAGGGTAAAAGGATAGGATTAGGGTTACGGGTTGGGCTTAGGTTTAGGGTTAAAGTTTACTGCTAGGGATAGGGATAGGGTTCAGGCTTAGCTTTCGGGGTTCTGCTTAGGGTTAGTTGTTAGGTTAGTGTCAGGGTTAGGTCTAGTCGTGAGGGCAAGATTCAGGGTTACCTTTAAGAGCTAGGGTTAGGTTTAATGGTTAGGATTAGGATTAGGGTTAAGGGTTAGGGTAAGGCTTAGGGGTTAGGGTGCAGGGTTAGGGTTTTTGTTAGGCATAGCGTTGGGGTTAGAAGTAAGGGTTACTGTCAGTGTTAGGGTTGTATGTAGGGTTACGGTTAGGGTTAGCGGTTTAGAATTAGGGTTAGGGATTAGGTGTCACAGTGATGAGTAGGAGATAGGGTTAGAATTATGGGATAGGGGTTGTTCTCAGGAAATGGGTTATGCATTAACGTTAGGATAAGAGGTTAAAGTTAGGCGCACGGTGAGGTTTACGTGTTAAGGGGAGAAATAGGAACAGGGTTGGGTGTTATGTTCAGGGTTAGGGTTATCTGTTAAAGGTTTTGTTTATGCTTAGCGCACGGGCCCTGTCTGCATTAGGCGGGCGGGGGGAGTTTCGGGGGCTGGGATTGTACCCGGGAACCCACTCTATCATACCCTGGGTATGGGCCCGTGGGTTTCTTGCAGGACACAGTGGTAGAGCCTCCTTTCACGCATGGCATGGGGGGATTGCAGGCTTTCTAAACTCTAAGAAAGCAAGAATTCTGAGAATTAGATTTAGGGTTAGGATTCTGGTTAGGGTTAAGGATGAAGTTTAGTGTTAGGGTGAGGGCTTAGGGTTAGGGATTAGGGTTAGGGTTAAAGGTTAGTCTTAGGTTTAACGGTTACACTTTGGTTTAGGGTTGAGGTTTACGGTTAGGGTTTAGATGAGGGGTTAGTGTTTGGTACAGGGTTAGGGTTAAGTGTTAGGTTTAGGGTTGAAGATTAGGGTTACGGTTAGTATTAAAGGTTAGCGTGAGAGTTAACGCTTAGTGTTAAGGGTTAGGGTTTAGGGTTAGGGTTAGGGTTAGGGTTAGTTTTAGTGTTAGAGTTATGTGCTATGGTTTGTGTTAGAGGTTAGGGTTAGGTTTACTGGTCACGGTTAGGGTTACGTTTATGGGGTAGCATTAGGGTTAAGGTTAAGAGTTAGGTTTTAGGGTTAGGGTTAGGGATAGGGTTAGTTTTAGTTAGTTTAGTGCTATGGTTTGTGTTAGGGTTAGGGTTAGGTTTAATGGTGACGGTTAGGGTTACGTTTAGGGGTTAGCATTAGGGTTAGGGTTAGGGTTAAGGGATAGGATTAGGGTTAAGTGTTGGGCTTAGGGTTAGGGTTTAGTGTTAGGGTTATCATTAAGGATTATTGTTAGGGTCAGGGTTAAATGCTTTGGTGCGGGTAATGGTTAAAGTCAGGGTTAAGGTTCACGGATAGGGATAGTGTTAAGGGTTACGGGTAGGTTTAGGGTTTTGGGTTAGAGTTAGCATTAGGGCTTAAGGTTAGGATTAGGCGGTAGGTTAGATTTAGGGTTAGATCTAGGCGTTAGGGTAAGGGCTAGCGTTAGGGTTAAGAGACAGGGTTAGGTTTAATGCTTAGGATTACGGTTAGGGTTTGGGGTTAAAGTAAGTGTTAGGGGTTAGGTTTAAGGATCAAAGGTCAGGGTTATTTTTAGCTGTAGTGTTAGGGTTAGGGATAAGGGATCCCATTAGCATTAAGGGTCTTCCTTACTGTAGGGTTAAGGGTTAGGCTTAGAGTTAAAGCTTAAGGTTAGGGTCAGTGTTAAGATGTAGGGTGAGGGTTAACGGTTAGGGTAAACGTTAAGCGTCAGGGTTAGGGATTAGTGATTAGGGATTTTGGTTAGTGTTAGTGTTAGCGGTTAGGAGTCAGTGTTTTATGAAGGGGTATGGTTAGAATTAGGATTGGGGTTAGAGTTAGGGGGAGGTATAGGGGTTAGGTTTAGGGGTTAGTTTTAGGGTAAAAGGATAGGATTAGGGTTACGGGTTGGGCTTAGGTTTAGGGTTAAAGTTTACTGCTAGGGTTAGGGATAGTGTTCAGGGTTAGCTTTAGGGGTTCTGGTTAGGGTTAGGTGTTAGGTTAGTGTCAGGGTTAGGTCTAGTCGTGAGGGTAAGGTTTAGGGTTAGCTTTAAGAGCTAGGGTTAGGTTTAATGGTTAGGATTAGGATTAGGGTTAAGGGTTAGGGTAAGGCTTAGGGGTTAGGGTGAAGGGTTAGGGTCAAGGGTTAGGGTGTTTGTTAGGCATAGCGTTGGGGTTAGAAGTAAGGGTTACTGTCAGTGTTAGGGTTGTAGGTAGGGTTACGGTTAGGGTTAGGGGTTTGGAATTAGGGTTAGGGATTAGGTGTCACAGTGATGACTAGGAGATAGTGTTAGAAATATGGGATAGGGGTTGTTCTCAGGAAATGGGTTATGCATTAACGTTAGGATAAGAGGTTAAAGTTAGGCGCACGGTGAGGTTTACGTGTTAAGGGGAGAAATAGGAACAGGGTTGGGTGTTATGTTCAGGGTTAGGGTTATCTGTTAAAGGTATTGTTTATGCTTAGCGCACGGGCCCTGTCTGCATTAGGCGGGCGGGGGGAGTTTAGGGGGCTGGGATTGTACCCGGGAACCCACTCTATCATACTCTGGGTATGGGCCCGTGGGTTTCTGCAGGACACAATGGTAGAGCCTCCTTTCACGCATGGCATGGGAGGATTGCAGGCTTTCTAAGCTCTAAGAAAGCAAGAAGTCTGAGAATTAGATTTAGGATTAGGATTCTGGTTAGGGTTAAGGATGAAGTTTAGTGTTAGGGTGAGGGCTTAGGGTTAGGGCTTAGGGTTAGGGTTAAAGGTTACTCTTAGGTTTAACGGTTACACTTTGGTTTAGGGTTGAGGTTTACGGTTAGGGTTAAGATGAGGGGTTAGGGTTAGGTACAGGGTTAGGGTTAAGTTTTAGGTTTAGGGTTGAAGATTAGGATTAGGGTTGGGATTAAAGGTTAGCGTGAGAGTTAACGCTTAGGGTTAAGGTTAAGTGTTAGGGTTTAGGGTTAGGGTTAGGGTTAGGGTTAGTTTTAGGGTTACAGTTATGTGCTATGGTTTGTGTTAGAGGTTAGGGTTAGGTTTACTGGTCATGGTGAGGGTTAAGTTTAGGGGTTAGCATTAGGGTTAGGGTTAGGGTTAAGGGATAGGATTAGGGTTAAGTGTTGGGCTTAGGGTTAGGGCTTAGTGTTAGGTTTATCATTAAGGATTAGGGTTAGAATCAGGGTTAAATGCTTGGGTGCGGGTAATGGTTAGGGTCAGGGTTAAGGTTCACGGATAGGGTTAGTGTTAAGGGTTACGGGTAGGTTTAGGGTTCAGGGTTAGTGTTAGCATTAGGGCTTAAGGTTAAGATTAGGCGGTAGGTTAGATTTAGGGTTAGATCTAGGCGTTAGAGTAAGGGCTAGCGTTAGGGTTAAGAGATAGGGTTAGGTTTAATGCTTAGGATTAGGGTTAGGGTTTAGGGTTAAAGTAAGTATTAGGGGTTAGGTTTAAGGATCTAAGGTTAGGGTTATTTTTAGCTGTAGTGTTAGGGTTAGGGATAAGGGATCCCATTAGCATTAAGGGTCTTCCTTACTGTAGGGTTAAGGGTTAGGCTTAGAGTTAAAGGTTAAGGTTAGGGTCAGTGTTAAGATTTAGGGTGAGGGTTAACGGTTAGGGTAAAGGTTAAGCGTTAGGGTTAGGGATTATTGATTAGGGTTTTTGGTTAGTGTTAGTGTTAGCGGTTAGGAATTAGTGTTTTATGAAGTGGTATGGTTAGAATTAGGATTGGGTTTAGAGTTAGGGTGAGGTATAGGGGTTAGGTTTAGGGGTTAGTTTTAGGGTAAAAGGATAGGATTAGTGTTACGGGTTGGGCTTAGGTTTAGGGTTAAAGTTTACTGCTAGGGTTAGGGATAAGATTCAGGGTTAGCTTTAGGGGTTCTGGTTAGGGTTAGGTGTTAGGTTAGTGTCAGGGTTAGGTCTAGTCATGAGGGTAAGGTTTAGGGTTAGCTTTAAGAGCTAGGGTTAGGTTTAATGGTTAGGATTAGGATTAGGGTTAAGGGTTAGGGTAAGGCTTAGGGGTTAGGGTGAAGGGTTAGGGTTCTTGTTAGGCATAGCGTTGGGGTTAGAAGTAAGGGTTACTGTCAGTGTTAGGGTTGTAGGTAGGGTTACGGTTAGGGTTAGTGGTTTAGAATTAGGGTTAGGGATTAGGTGTCACAGTGATGACTAGGAGATAGGGTTAGAATTATGGGACAGGGGTTGTTCTCAGGAAATGGGTTATGCATTAACGTTAGGATAAGAGGTTAAAGTTAGGCGCACGGTGAGGTTTACGTGTTAAGGGGAGAAATAGGAACAGGGTTGGGTGTTATGTTCAGGGTTAGGGTTATCTGTTAAAGGTATTGTTTATGCTTAGCGCACGGGCCCTGTCTGCATTAGACGGGCGGGGGGAATTTAGGGGGCTGGGATTGTACCCGGGAACCCACTCTATCATACTCTGGGTATGGGCCGGTGGGTTTCATGCAGGACACAGTGGTAGAGCCTCCTTACACGCATGGCATGGGAGGATTGCAGGCTTTCTAAACTCTAAGAAAGCAAGAAGTCTGAGAATTAGATTTAGGGTTAGGATTATGGTTAGGGTTAAGGATGAAGTTTAGTGTTAGAGTGAGGGCTTAGGGTTAGGGATTAGGGTTAGGGTTAAAGGTTACTCTTAGGTTTAATGGTCACACTTTGGTTTAGGGTTGAGGTTTACGGGTAGGGTTAAGATGAGTGGTTAGGGTTTGGTACAGGGTTAGGGTTAAGTGTTAGGTTTAGGGTTGAAGATTAGGATTAGGGTTAGGATTAAAGGTTAGCGTGAGAGTTAACGCTTAGGGTTAAGGTTAAGAGTTAGGGTTTAGGGTTAGGGTTCGGGTTAGTTTTAGGGTTAGAGTTATGTGCTATGGTTTGTGTTAGAGGTGAGGGTTAGGTTTACTGGTCACGGTTAGGGTTACGTTTAGGGGGTAGCATTAGGGTTAGGGTTAGGGTTAAGGGATAGGATTAGGGTTAAGTGTTGGGCTTAGGGTTAGGGCTTAGTGTTAGGTTTATCATTAAGGATTAGGGTTAGAATCAGGGTTAAATGCTTGGGTGCGGGTAATGGTTAGGGTCAGGGTTAAGGTTCACGAATAGGGTTAGTGTTAAGGGTTACGGGTAGGTTTAGGGTTCAGGGTTAGTGTTAGCATTAGGGCTTAAGGTTAAGATTAGGCGGTAGGTTAGATTTAGGGTTAGATCTAGGCGTTAGAGTAAGGGCTAGCGTTAGGGTTAAGAGATAGGGTTAGGTTTAATGCTTAGGATTAGGGATAGAGTTTAGGGTTAAAGTAAGTGTTAGGGGTTAGGTTTAAGGATCTAAGGTTAGGGTTATTTTTAGCTGTAGTGTTAGGGTTAGGGATAAGGGATCCCATTAGCATTAAGGGTCTTCCTTACTGTAGGGTTAAGGGTTAGGCTTAGAGTTAAAGGTTAAGGTTAGGGTCAGTGTTAAGATTTAGGGTGAGGGTTAACGGTTAGGGTAAAGGTTAAGCGTTAGGGTTAGGGATTATTGATTAGGGTTTTTGGTTAGTGTTAGTGTTAGCGGTTAGGAATTAGTGTTTTATGAAGTGGTATGGTTAGAATTAGGATTGGGTTTAGAGTTAGGGTGAGGTATAGGGGTTAGGTTTAGGGGTTAGTTTTAGGGTAAAAGGATAGGATTAGTGTTACGGGTTGGGCTTAGGTTTAGGGTTAAAGTTTACTGCTAGGGTTAGGGATAGGATTCAGGGTTAGCTTTAGGGGTTCTGGTTAGGGTTAGGTGTTAGGTTAGTGTCAGGGTTAGGTCTAGTCATGAGGGTAAGGTTTAGGGTTAGCTTTAAGAGCTAGGGTTAGGTTTAATGGTTAGGATTAGGATTAGGGTTAAGGGTTAGGGTAAGGCTTAGGGGTTAGGGTGAAGGGTTAGGGTTCTTGTTAGGCATAGCGTTGGGGTTAGAAGTAAGGGTTACTGTCAGTGTTAGGGTTGTACGTAGGGTTACGGTTAGGGTTAGTGGTTTAGAATTAGGGTTAGGGATTAGGTGTCACAGTGATGACTAGGAGATAGGGTTAGAATTATGGGAT
>NW_027182934.1:0-2500 GCF_041146395.1 Eulemur rufifrons
TATGTTCAGGGTTAGGGTTATCTGTTAAAGGTATTGTTTATGCTTAGCGCACGGGCCCTGTCTGCATTAGGCGGGCTGGGGGAGTTTAGGGGGCTGGGATTGTACCCGGGAACCCACTCTATCATACTCTGGGTATGGGCCCGTGGGTTTCATGCAGGACACAGTGGTAGAGCCTCCTTTCACGCATGGCATGGGAGGATTGCAGGCTTTCTAAACTCTAAGAAACCAAGAAGTCTGAGAATTAGATTTAGGGTTAGGATTCTGGTTAGGGTTAAGGATGAAGTTTAGTGTTAGGGTGAGGGCTTAGGGTTAGGGCTTAGGGTTAGGGTTAAAGGTTACTCTTAGGTTTAACAGTTACACTTTGGTTTAGGGTTGAGGTTTACGGTTAGGGTTAAGATGAGTGTTAGGGTTTGGTACAGGGTTAGGGTTAAGTGTTAGGTTTAGGGTTGAAGATTAGGATTAGGGTTAGGATTAAAGGTTAGCGTGAGAGTTAACGCTTAGTGTTAAGGTTAAGAGTTAGGGGTTAGGGTTAGGGTTGGGGTTCGTTTTAGGGTTAGAGTTATGTGCTATGGTTTGTGTTAGAGGTTAGGGTTAGGTTTACTGGTCACGCTTAGGGTTACGTTTAGGGGTTAGCATTAGGGTTAGGGTTAGGGTTAAGGGATAGGATTAGGGTTAAGTGTTGGGCTTAGGGTTAGGGTTTAGTGTTAGGGGTATCATTAAGGATTAGGGGAAGGGTCAGGGTTAAATGCTTGGGTGCGGGTAATGGTTAGGGTCAGGGTTAAGGTTCACGGATAGGGTTAGTGTTAAGGGTTACGGTTAGGTTTAGGGTTCAGGGTTAGAGTTAGCATTATGGCTTAAGGTTAGGATTAGGCGGTAGGTTAGATTTAGGGTTAGATCTAGGCGTTAGGGTAAGGGCTAGCGTTAGGGTTAAGAGATCGGGTTAGGTTTAATGCTTAGGATTAGGGTTAGGGTTTGGGGTTAAAGTAAGTGTTAGGGGTTAGGTTTAAGGATCCAAGGTTAGGGTTATTTTTAGCTGTAGTGTTAGGGTTAGGGATAAGGGATCCCATTAGCATTAAGGGTCTTCCTTACTGTAGGGTTAAGGGTTAGGCTTAGAGTTAAAGGTTAAGGTTAGGGTCAGTGTTAAGGTTTAGGGTGAGGGTTAACGGTTAGGGTAAAGGTTAAGCGTTAGGGTTAGGGATTAGTGATTAGGGTTTTTGGTTAGTGTTAGGGTTAGCGGTTAGGAGTTAGTGTTTTATGAAGGGGTATGGTTAGAATTAGGATTGGGGTTAGAGTTAGGGTGAGGTATAGGGGTTAGGTTTAGGGGTTAGTTTTAGGGTAAAAGGATAGGATTAGGGTTACGGGTTGGGCTTAGGTTTAGGGTTAAATTTACTGCTAGGGTTAGGGATAGGGTTCAGGATTAGCTTTAGGGGTTCTGGTTAGGGTTAGGTGTTAGGTTAGTGTCAGGGTTAGGTCTAGTCGTGAGGGTAAGTTTAGGGTTAGGTTTAAGAGCTAGGGTTAGGTTTAATGGTTAGGATTAGGATTAGGGTTAAGGGTTAGGGTAAGGCTTAGGGGTTAGGGTGAAGGGTTAGGGTGAAGGGTTAGGGTTTTTGTTAAGCATAGCGTTGGGGTTAGAAGTAAGCGTTACTGTCAGTGTCAGGGTTGTACGTAGGGTTACGGTTAGGGTTAGCGGTTTAGAATTAGGGTTAGGGATTAGGTGTCACAGTGATGACTAGGAGATAGGGTTAGAATTATGGGATAGGGGTTGTTCTCAGGAAATGGGTTATGCATTAACGTTAGGATAAGAGGTTAAAGTTAGGCGCACGGTGAGGTTTACGTGTTTAGGGGAGAAATAGGAACAGGGTTGGGTGTTATGTTCAGGGTTAGGGTTATCTGTTAAAGGTATTGTTTATGCTTAGCGCACGGGCCCTGTCTGCATTAGGCGGGCGGGGGGAGTTTAGGGGGCTGGGATTGTACGCGAGAACCCACTCTATCATACTCTGGGTATGGGCCCGTGGGTTTCATGCAGGACACAGTGGTAGAGCCTCCTTTCACGCATGGCATGGGAGGATTGCAGGCTTTCTAAACTCTAAGAAAGCAAGAAGTCTGAGAATTAGATTTAGGGTTAGGACTCTGGTTAGGGTTAAGGATGAAATTTAGTGTTAGGGTGAGGGTTTAGGGTTAGGGATTAGGGTTAGGGTTAAAGGTTACTCTTAGGTTTAACGGTTACAGTTTGGTTTAGGGTTGAGGTTTACGGTTAGGGTTAAGATGAGGCGTTAGGGTTTGGTACAGGGTTAGGGTTAAGTGTTAGGTTTAGGGTTGAAGATTAGGATTAGGGTTAGGATTAAAGTTTAGCATGAGAGTTAACGCTTAGGGTTAAGGTTAAGAGTTAGGGTTTAGGTTTAGGGTTAGGGTTAGGGTTAGTTTTAGGGTTAGAGTTTTGTGGTATGGTTTGTGTTAGAGGTTAGGGTTAGGTTTACTGGTCACGGTTAGGGTTACGTTT
>NW_027182934.1:27500-30000 GCF_041146395.1 Eulemur rufifrons
GGGTTAGGGATTAGTGATTAGGGTTTTTGGTTAGTGTTAGGGTTAGTGGTTAGGAGTTAGTGTTTTATGAAGGGGTATGGTTAGAATTAGGATTGGGGTTAGAGTTAGGGTGAGGTGTAGGGGTTAGGTTTAGGGGTTAGTTTTAGGGTAAAAGGATAGGATTAGGGTTACGGGTTGGGCTTAGGTTTAGGGTTAAAGTTTACTGCTAGGGTTAGGGATAGGGTTCAGGGTTAGCTGTAGGGGTTCTGGTTAGGGTTAGGGGTTAGGTTAGTGTCAGGATTAGGTCTACTCATGAGGGTAAGGTTTAGGGTTAGCTTTAAGAGCTAGGGTTAGGTTTAATGGTTAGGATTAGGATTAGGGTTAAGGGTTAGGGTAAGGTTTAGGGGTTAGGGTGAAGGGTTAGGGTTTTTGTGAGGCATAGCGTTGGGGTTAGAAGTAAGGGTTACTGTCAGTGTTAGGGTTGTAGGTAGGGTTACGGTTAGGCTTAGCGGTTTAGAATTAGGGTTAGGGATTAGGTGTCACAGTGATGAATAGGAGATAGGGTTAGAATTATGGGATAGGGGTTGTTCTCAGGAAATGGGTTATGCATTAACGTTAGGATAAGAGTTTAAAGTTAGGCGCACGGTGAGGTTTACGTGTTAAGAGGAGAAATAGGAACAGGGTTGGGTGTTATGTTCAGGGTTAGGGTTATCTGTTAAAGGTATTGTTTATGCTTAGCGCACGGGCCCTGTCTGCATTAGGCGGGCTGGGGGAGTTTAGGGGGCTGGGATTGTACCCGGGAACCCACTCTATCATACTCTGGGTATGGGCCCGTGGGTTTCATGCAGGACACAGTGGTAGAGCCTCCTTTCACGCATGGCATGGGAGGATTGCAGGCTTTCTAAACTCTAAGAAACCAAGAAGTCTGAGAATTAGATTTAGGGTTAGGATTCTGGTTAGGGTTAAGGATGAAGTTTAGTGTTAGGGTGAGGGCTTAGGGTTAGGGTTAAAGGTTAGTCTTAGGTTTAACAGTTACACTTTGGTTTAGGGTTGAGGTTTACGGTTAGGGTTAAGATGAGTGTTAGGGTTTGGTACAGGGTTAGGGTTAAGTGTTAGGTTTAGGGTTGAAGATTAGGATTAGGGTTAGGATTAAAGGTTAGCGTGAGAGTTAACGCTTAGTGTTAAGGTTAAGAGTTAGGGGTTAGGGTTAGGGTTGGGGTTCGTTTTAGGGTTAGAGTTATGTGCTATGGTTTGTGTTAGAGGTTAGGGTTAGGTTTACTGGTCACGCTTAGGGTTACGTTTAGGGGTTAGCATTAGGGTTAGGGTTAGGGTTAAGGGATAGGATTAGGGTTAAGTGTTGGGCTTAGGGTTAGGGTGTAGTGTTAGGGTTATCATTAAGGATTAGGGGAAGGGTCAGGGTTAAATGCTTGGGTGCGGGTAATGGTTAGGGTCAGGGTTAAGGTTCACGGATAGGGTTAGTGTTAAGGGTTACGGTTAGGTTTAGGGTTCAGGGTTAGAGTTAGCATTATGGCTTAAGGTTAGGATTAGGCGGTAGGTTAGATTTAGGGTTAGATCTAGGCGTTAGGGTAAGGGCTAGCGTTAGGGTTAAGAGATCGGGTTAGGTTTAATGCTTAGGATTAGGGTTAGGGTTTGGGGTTAAAGTAAGTGTTAGGGGTTAGGTTTAAGGATCCAAGGTTAGGGTTATTTTTAGCTGTAGTGTTAGGGTTAGGGATAAGGGATCCCATTAGCATTAAGGGTCTTCCTTACTGTAGGGTTAAGGGTTAGGCTTAGAGTTAAAGGTTAAGGTTAGGGTCAGTGTTAAGGTTTAGGGTGAGGGTTAACGGTTAGGGTAAAGGTTAAGCGTTAGGGTTAGGGATTAGTGATTAGGGTTTTTGGTTAGTGTTAGGGTTAGCGGTTAGGAGTTAGTGTTTTATGAAGGGGTATGGTTAGAATTAGGATTGGGGTTAGAGTTAGGGTGAGGTATAGGGGTTAGGTTTAGGGGTTAGTTTTAGGGTAAAAGGATAGGATTAGGGTTACGGGTTGGGCTTAGGTTTAGGGTTAAATTTACTGCTAGGGTTAGGGATAGGGTTCAGGATTAGCTTTAGGGGTTCTGGTTAGGGTTAGGTGTTAGGTTAGTGTCAGGGTTAGGTCTAGTCGTGAGGGTAAGTTTAGGGTTAGGTTTAAGAGCTAGGGTTAGGTTTAATGGTTAGGATTAGGATTAGGGTTAAGGGTTAGGGTAAGGCTTAGGGGTTAGGGTGAAGGGTTAGGGTGAAGGGTTAGGGTTTTTGTTAAGCATAGCGTTGGGGTTAGAAGTAAGCGTTACTGTCAGTGTCAGGGTTGTACGTAGGGTTACGGTTAGGGTTAGCGGTTTAGAATTAGGGTTAGGGATTAGGTGTCACAGTGATGACTAGGAGATAGGGTTAGAATTATGGGATAGGGGTTGTTCTCAGGAAATGGGTTATGCATTAACGTTAGGATAAGAGGTTAAAGTTAGGCGCACGGTGAGGTTTACGTGTTTAGG
>NW_027182934.1:75000-87500 GCF_041146395.1 Eulemur rufifrons
GGTTTAGTTTTAGGGTTATCATTAAGGATTAGGGTTAGAGTCAGGTTTAAATGCTTGGGTGCGAGTAATGGTTAGGGTCAGGGTTAAGGTTCACGGATAGGGTTAGTGTTAAGGGTTATGGGTAGATTTATGTTTCAGGGTAAGAGTTAGCTTTAGGGCTTAAGGTTAGGATTAGGCGGTAGGTTAGATTCAGGGTTAGATCTAGGCGTTAGGGTAAGGGCTAGCGTTAGGGTTAAGAGATAGGGTTAGGTTTAATGCTTAGGATTAGGGTTAGGGTTTGGGGTTAAAGTAAGTGTTAGGGGTTAGGTTTAAGGATCAAAGGTTAGGGTTATTTTTAGCTGTAGTGTTAGGGTTAGGGATAAGGGATCCCATTAGCATTAAGGGTCTTCCTTACTGTAGGGTTAAGGGTTAGGCTTAGAGTTAAAGTTTAAGGTTAGGGTCAGTGTTAAGATTTAGTTTTAGAGTTAACGGTTAGGGTAAAGGTTAAGCATTAGGGTTAGGGATTAGTGATTAGGGTTTTTGGTTAGTGTTAAGGTTAGCGGTTAGGAGTTAGTGTTTTATGAAGGGGTATGGTTAGAATTAGGATTGGGGTTAGAGTTAGGGTGAGGTGTAGGGGTTAGGTTTAGGGGTTAGTTTTAGGGTAAAAGGATAGGATTAGGGTTACAGGTTGGGCTTAGGTTTAGGGTTAAATTTACTGCTAGGGTTAGGGATAGGGTTCAGGGTTAGCTGTAGGGGTTCTGGTTAGGGTTAGGGGTTAGGTTAGTGTCAGAATTAGGTCTACTCATGAGGGTAAGGTTTAGGGTTAGCTTTAAGAGCTACGGTTAGGTTTAATGGTTAGGATTAGGATTAGGGTTAAGGGTTAGGGTAAGGTTTAGGGGTTAGGGTGAAGGGTTAGGGTCAAGGGTTAGGGTTTTTGTTAGGCATAGCGTTGGGGTTAGAAGTAAGGGTTACTGTCAGTGTCAGGGTTGTAGGTAGGGTTACGGTTAGGGTTAGCGGTTTAGAATTAGGGTTAGGGATTAGGTGTCACAGTGATGACTAGGAGATAGGGTTAGAATTATGAGATAGGGGTTGTTCTCAGGAAATGGGTTATGCATTAACGTTAGCATAAGAGGATAAAGTTAGGCGCAGGGTGAGGTTTACGTGTTAAGGGGAGAAATAGGAACAGGGTTGGGTGTTATGTTCAGGGTTAGGGTTATCTGTTAAAGGTATTGTTTATGCTTAGCACACGGGCCCTGTCTGCATTAGGCGGGCGGGGGGAGTTTAGGGGGCTGGGGTTGTACCCGGGAACCCACTCTATCATACTCTGGGTATGGGCCCGTGGGTTTCATGCAGGACACAGTGGTAAAGCCTCCTTTCACGCATGGCATGGGAGGATTGCAGGCTTTCTAAACTCTCAGAAAGCAAGAAGTCTGAGAATTAGATTTAGGGTTAGGATTATGGTTAGGGTTAAGGATGAAGTTTAGTGTTCGGGTGAGCGCTTAGGGTTAGGGATTAGCGTTAGGGTTAAAGGTTACTCTTAGTTTTAACGGTTACACTTTGGTTTAGGGTTGAGGTTTACGGTTAGGGTTAAGATGAGGGGTTAGGGTTTGGTACAGGGTTAGGGTTAAGTGTTAGGTTTAGGGTTGAAGATTAGGATTAGGGTTAGGATTAAAGGTTAGGGTGAGAGTTAAGGCTTAGGGTTAAGGTTAAGAGTTAGGGTTTAGGGTTAGGGTTAGGGTTAGGGTTAGTTTTAGGGTTAGAGTTATGTGCTATGGTTTCTGTTAGAGATTAGGGTTAGGTTTACTGGTCACGGTTAGGGTTACGTTTAGGGGGTAGCATTAGGGTTAGGGTTAGGGTTAAGGGATAGGATTAAGGATAAGTGTTGGGCTTAGGGTTAGGGTTTAGTGTTAGGGTTAGCATTGAGGATTAGGGTTAGGGTCAGGGTTAAATGCTTGGGTGCGGGTAATGGTTAGGGTCAGGGTTAAGGTTCACGGATAGGGTTAGTGTTAAGGGTTACAGGTAGGTTTAGGGTTCAGGGTTAGTGTTAGCATTAGGCCTTAAGGTTAGGATTAGGCGGTAGGTTAGATTTAGGGTAAGATCTAGGCGTTAGGGTAAGGGCTAGCGTTAGGGTTAAGAGATAGGGTTAGGTTTAATGCTTAGGATTAGGGTTAGGGTTTGGGGTTAAAGTAAGTGTTAGGGGTTAGGTTTAAGGATCAAAGGTTAGAGTTACTTTTAGCTGTAGTGTTAGGGTTAGGGATAAGGGATCCCATCAGCATTAAGGGTTTTCCTTACTGTAGGGTTAAGGGTTAGGCTTAGAGTTAAAGGTTAAGGTTAGGGTCAGTGTTAAGATTTAAGGTGAGGGTTAACGGTTAGAGTAAAGGTTAAGCGTTAGGGTGAGGGATTAGTGATTAGGGTTTTTGGTTAGTGTTAGGGTTAGCGGTTAGGAGTTAGTGTTTTATGAAGGGGTATGGTTAGAATTAGGATTGGGGTTAGAGTTAGGGTGAGGTATAGGGGTTAGGTTTAGGGGTTAGTTTTAGGGTAAAAGGATAGGATTAGGGTTACGGGTTGAGCTTAGGTTTAGAGTTAAAGTTTACTGCTAGGGTTAGGGATAGGGTTCAGGGTTAGCTTTAGGGGTTCTGGTTAGTGTTAGGTGATAGGTTAGTGTCAGGGTTAGGTCTAGTCGTGAGGGTAAGGTTTAGGGTTAGCTTTAAGAGCTAGGGTTAGGTTTAATGGTTAGGATTAGGATTCGGGTTAAGGGTTAGGGTAAGGCTTAGGGGTTAGGGTGAAGGGTTAGGGTCAAGGGTTATGGTTTTTGTTAGGCATAGCGTTCGGGTTAGAAGTAAGGGTTACTGTTAGTGTTAGGGTTGTAGGTAGGGTTACGGTTAGGGTTAGCGGTTTAGAATTAGGGTTAGGGATTAGGTGTCACAGTGATGACTAGGAGATAGGGTTAGAATTATGGGATAGGGGTTGTTCTCAGGAAATGGGTTATGCATTAACGTTAGGATAAGAGGTTAAAGGTAGGCGCACGGTGAGGTTTATGTGTTAAGGGGAGAAATAGGACCAGGGTTGAGTGTTATGTTCGGGGTTAGGGTTATCTGTTAAAGGTATTGTTTATGCTTAGCGCCTGGGCCCTGTCTGCAGTAGGTGGGCCGGGGGAGTTTAGGGGGCTGGGATTGTACCCGGGAACCCACTCTATCATACTCTGGGTGTGGGCCCATGGGTTTCATGCAGGACACAGTGGTAGAGCCTCCTTTCACGCATGGCATGGGAGGATTGCAGGCTTTCTAAACTCTAAGAAAGCAAGAAGTCTGAGAATTAGATTTAGGGTTAGGATTCTGGTTAGGGTTAAGGATGAAGTTTAGTGTTAGGGTGAGGGCTTAGGGTTAGGGATTAGGGTTAGGGTTAAAGCTTACTCTTAGGTATAACGGTTACTCTCTGGTTTAGGGTTCAGGTTTACGGTTAGGGTTAAGATGAGGGGTTAGGGTTTGGTACAGGCTTAGGGTTAAGTGTTAGGTTTAGGGTTGAAGATTAGGATTAGCGTTAGGATTAAAGGTTAGCGTTAGAGTTAACGCTTAGGGTTAAGGTTAAGAGTTAGGGTTTAGGGTTAGGGTTAGGGTTCGGGTTAGTTTTAGGGTTAGAGTTATGTGCTATGGTTCGTGTTAGAGGTTAGGGTTAGGTTTACTGGTCACGGTTAGGGTTACGTTTAGGGGGTAGCATTAGGGTTAGGGTTAGGGTTAAGGGATAGGATTAGGGATAAGTGTTGGGCTTAGGGTTAGGGTTTAGTGTTAGGGTTAGCATTAAGGATTAGGGTTAGGGTCAGGGTTAAATGCTTGGGTGCGGGTAATGGTTAGGGTCAGGATTAAGGTTCACGGATAGGGTTAGTGTTAAGGGTTACGGGTAGGTTTAGGGTTCAGGGTTAGTGTTAGCATTAGGGCTTAAGGTTAGGATTAGGCGGTAGGTTAGATTTAGGGTTAGATCTAGGCGTTAGGGTAAGGGCTAGCGTTAGGGTTAAGAGATAGGGTTAGGTTTAATGCTTAGGATTAGGGTTAGGGTTTGGGGTTAAAGTAAGTGTTAGGGGTTAGGTTTAAGGATCCAAGGTTAGGGTTATTTTTAGTTGTAGTGTTAGGGTTAGGGATAAGGGATCCCATTAGCATTAAGGGTCTTCCTTACTGTAGGGTTAAGGGTTAGGCTTAGAGTTAAAGGTTAAGGTTAGGGTCACTGTTAAGGTTTAGGGTGAGGGTTAACGGTTAGAGTAAAGGTTAAGCGTTAGGGTTAGGGATTAGTGATTAGGGTTTTTGGTTAGTGTTAGGGTTAGCGGTTAGGAGTTAGTGTTTTAGGAAGGGGTATGGTTAGAATTAGGATTGGGGTTAGAGTTAGGGTGAGGTATAGGGGTTAGGTTTAGGGGTTAGTTTTAGGGTAAAAGGATAGGATTAGGGTTACGGGTTGGGCTTAGGTTTAGGGTTAAAGTTTACTGCTAGGGTTAGGGATAGGGTTCAGGGTTAGCTTTAGGGGTTCTGGTTAGGGTTAGGTGTTAGGTTAGTGTCAGGGTTAGGTCTAGTCGTGAGGGTAAGGTTTAGGGTTAGCTTTAAGAGCTAGGGTTAGGTTTAATGGTTAGGATTAGGATTAGGGTTAAGGGTTAGGCTAAGGCTTAGGGGTTAGGGTGAAGGGTTAGGGTCAAGGGTTAGGGTTTTTGTTAGGCATAGCGTTGGGGTTAGAAGTAAGGGTTACTGTCAGTGTTAGGGTTGTAGGTAGGGTTACGGTTAGGGTTAGCGGTTTAGAATTAGGGTTAGGGATTAGGTGTCACAGTGATGACTAGGAGATAGGGTTAGAATTATGGGATAGGGGTTGTTCTCAGGAAATGGGTTATGCATTTACGTTAGGATAAGAGGTTAAAGTTAGGCGCACGGTGAGGTTTACGTGTTAAGGGGAGAAATAGGAACAGGGTTGGGTGTTATGTTCAGGGTTAGGGTTATCTGTTAAAGGTATTGTTTATGCTTAGCGCACGGGCCCTGTCTGCATTAGGCGGGCGGGGGGAGTTTAGGGGGCTGGGATTGTACCCGGAAACCCACTCTATCATACTCTGGGTATGGGCCCGTGGGTTTCATGCAGGACACAGTGGTAGAGCCTCCTTTCACGCATGGCATGGGAGGATTGCAGGCTTTCTAAACCCCAAGAAAGCAAGAAGTCTGAGAATTAGATTTAGGGTTAGGATTCTGGTTAGGGTTAAGGATGAAGTTTAGTGTTCGGGTGAGGGCTTAGGCTTAGGGATTGGCGTTAGGGTTAAAGCTTACTCTTAGATTTAACGGTTACGCTTTGGTTTAGGGTTGAGTTTTACGGTTAGGGTTAAGATGAGGGGTTAGGGTTTGGTACAGGGTTAGGGTTAAGTGTTAGGTTTAGGGTTGAAGATTAGGATTAGGGTTAGGATTAAAGGTTAGCGTGAGAGTTAACGCTTAGGGTTAAGGTTAAGAGTTAGATTAAGGGTTAGGGTTAGTTTTAGGGTTAGAGTTATGTGCTATGGTTTGTGTTAGAGGTTAGGGTTAGGTTTACTGGTCACGGTTAGGGTTACGTTTAGGGGGTAGCATTAGGGTTAGGGTTAGGGTTAAGGGATAGTATTAGGGATAAATGTTGGGCTTAGGGTAGGGGTTTAGTGTTAGGGTTAGCATTAAGGATTAGGGTTAGGGTCAGGGTTAAATGCTTGGGTGCGCGTAATGTTTAGGGTCAGGATTAAGGTTCACGGATAGGGTTAGTGTTAAGGGTTACGGGTAGGTTGAGGGTTCAGGGTTAGTGTTAGCATTAGTGCTTAAGGTTAGTATTAGGCGGTAGGTTAGATTTAGGGTTAGATCTAGGCGTTAGGGTAAGGGCTAGCGTTAGGGTTAAGAGATAGGGTTAGGTTTAATGCTTAGGATTAGGGATAGGGTTTGGGGTTAAAGTAAGTGTTAGGGGTTAGGTTTAAGGATCCAAGGTTAGGGTTACTTTTAGCAGTAGTGTTAGGGTTAGGGATAAGGGATCCCATTAGCATTAAGGGTCTTCCTTACTGTAGGGTTAAGGGTTAGGCTTAGAGTTAAAGGTAAAGGTTAGGGTCAGTGTTAAGGTTTAGGGTGAGGGTTAATGGTTAGGGTAAAGGTTAAGCGTTAGGGTTAGGGATTAGTGATTAGGGTTTTTGGTTAGTGTTAGGGTTAGCGGTTAGGAGTTAGTGTTTTATGAAGGGGTATGGTTAGAATTAGGATTGGGGTTAGAGTTAGGGTGAGGTATAGGGGTTAGGTTTAGGGGTTAGTTTTAGGGTAAAAGGATAGGATTAGGGTTACGGGTTGGGCTTAGGTTTAGGCTTAAAGTTTACTGCTAGGGTTAGGGATAGGGTTCAGGGTTAGCTTTAGGGGTTCTGGTTAGGGTTAGGTGTTAGGTTAGTGTCAGGGTTAGGTCTAGTCGTGAGGGTAAGGTTTAGGGTTAGCTTTAAGAGCTAGGGTTAGGTTTAATGGTTAGGATTAGGATTAGGGTTAAGGGTTAGGGTAAGGGTTAGGGGTTAGGGTGAAGGGTTAGGGTCAAGGGTTAGGGTTTTTGTTAGGCATAGCGTTGGGTTTAGAAGTAAGGGTTACTGTCAGTGTTAGGGTTGTAGGTAGGGTTACGGTTAGGGTTAGCGGTTTAGAATTAGGGTTAGGGATTAGGTGTCACAGTGATGACTAGGAGATAGGGTTAGAATTATGGGATAGGGGTTGTTCTCAGGAAATGGGTTATGCATTAACGTTAGGATAAGAGGTTAAAGTTAGGTGCACGGTGAGGTTTACGTGTTAAGGGGAGAAATAGGAACAGGGTTGGGTGTTATGTTCAGGGTTAGGGTTATCAGTTAAAGGTATTGTTTATGCTTAGCGCACGGGCCCTGTCTGCATTAGGCGGACGGAGGGAGTTTAGGGGGCTGGGATTGTACCCGGGAACCCACTCTATCATACTCTGGGTATGGGCCCGTGGGTTTCATGCAGGACACAGTGGTAGAGCCTCCTTTCACGCATGGCATGGGAGGATTGCAGGCTTTCTAAACTCTAAGAGAGCAAGAAGTCTGAGAATGAGATTTAGGGTTAGGATTCTGGTTAGGGTTAAGGATGAAGTTTAGTGTTAGGGTGAGGGCTTAGGGTTAGGGAATAGGGTTAGGGTTAAAGGTTACTCTAAGGTATAACGGTTACACTTTGGTTTAGGGTTCAGGTTTACGGTTAGGGTTAAGATGAGGGGTTAGGGTTTGGTACAGGGTTAGGGTTAAGTGTTAGGTTTAGGGTTGAAGATTAGGATTAGGGTTAGGATTAAAGGTTAGCGTGAGAGTTAACGCCTAGGGTTAAGGTTAAGTGTTAGGGTTTAGAGTTAGGGTTAGGGTTAGTTTTAGGGTTAGAGTTATGTGGTATGGTTTGTGTTAGAGGTTAGGGTTAGGTTTACTGGTCACGGTTAGGGTTACGTTCAGGGGGTAGCATTAGGGTTAGGGTTAGGGTTAAGGGATAGGATTAGGGTTAAGTGTTGGGCTTAGGGTTAGGGTTTAGTGTTAGGGTTAGCATTAAGGATTAGGGTTAGGGTCAGGGTTAAATGCTTGGGTGCGGGTAATGGTTAGGGTCAGAGTTAAGGTTCACGGACAGGGTTAGTGTTAAGGGTTACGGGTAGGTTTAGGGTTCAGGGTTAGTGTTAGCATTAGTGCTTAAGGTTAGGATTAGGCGGTAGGTTAGATTTAGGGTTGGATCTAGGCGTTAGGGTAAGGGCTAGCGTTAGGGTTAAAAGATAGGTTTAGGTTTAATGCTTAGGATTAGGGTTAGGGTTTGGTGTTAAAGTAAGTGTTAGGGGTTAGGTTTAAGGATCCAATGTTAGGGTTATTTTTAGCTGTAGTGTTAGGGTTAGGGATAAGGGATCCCATTAGCATTAAGGGTCTTCCTTACTGTAGGGTTAAGGGTTGGGCTTAGAGTTAAAGGTTAAGATTAGGGTCAGTGTTAAGATTTAGGGTGAGGGTTAACGGTTAGGGTAAAGGTTAAGCGTTAGGGTTAGGGATTAGTGATTAGGGTTTTTGGTTAGTGTTAGGGTTAGCGGTTAGGAGTTAGTGTTTTAGGAAGGGGTATGGTTAGAATTAGGATTGGGGTTAGAGTTAGGGTGAGGTATAGGGGTTAGGTTTAGGGGTTAGTTTTAGGGTAAAAGGATAGGATTAGGGTTACGGGTTGGGCTGAGGTTTAGGGTTAAAGTTTACTGCTAGGGTTAGGGATAGGGTTCAGGGTTAGCTTTAGGGGTTCTGGTTAGGGTTAGGTGTTAGGTTAGTGTCAGGGTTAGGTCTAGTCGTGAGGGTAAGGTTTAGGGTTAGCTTTAAGAGCTAGGGTTAGGTTTAATGGTTAGGATTAGGATTAGGGTTAAGGGTTAGGGTAAGTCTTAGGGGTTAGGGTGAAGGGTTAGGGTCAAGGGTTAGGGTTTTTGTTAGGCATAGCGTTGGGGTTAGAAGTAAGGGTTACTGTCAGTGTTAGGGTTGTAGGTAGGGTTACGGTTAGGGTTAGCGGTTTAGAATTAGGGTCAGGGATTAGGTGTCACAGTGATGACTAGGAGATAGGGTTAGAATTATGGGATAGGGGTTGTTCTCAGGAAATGGGTTATGCGTTAACGTTAGGATAAGAGGTTAAAGTTAGGCGCAGGGTGAGGTTTACGTGTTAAGGGGAGAAATAGGAACAGGGTTGGGTGTTATGTTCAGGGTTAGGGTTATCTGTTAAAGGTATTGTTTATGCTTAGCGCACGGGCCCAGTCTGCTTTAGGCGGGCGGGGGGAGTTTAGGGGGCTGGGATTGTACCCGGGAACCCACTCTATCATACTCTGGGTATGGGCCCGTGGGTTTCATGCAGGACACAGTGGTAGAGCCTCCTTTCACGCATGGCATGGGAGGATTGCAGGCTTTCTAAACTCTAAGAAAGCAAGAAGTCTGAGAATTAGATTTAGGGTTAGGATTCTGGTTAGGGTTAAGGATGAAGTTTAGTGTTCGGGTGAGGGCTTAGGGTTAGGGATTAGCGTTAGGGTTAAAGCTTACTCTTAGATTTAACGGTTACACTTTGGTTTAGGGTTGAGGTTTACGGTTAGGGTTAAGATGAGTGGTTAGGGTTTGGTACAGGGTTAGGGTTAAGTGTTAGGTTTAGGGTTGAAGATTAGGATTAGGGTTAGGATTAAAGGTTAGCGTGAGAGTTAACGCTTAGGGTTAAGGTTAAGAGTTAGGGTTTAGGGTTAGGTTTAGGGTTAGGGTTAGTTTTAGGGTTAGAGTTATGTGCTATGGTTTGTGTTAGAGGTTAGGGTTAGGTTTACTGGTCACGGTTAGGGTTACGTTTAGGGGGTAGCATTAGGGTTAGGGTTAGGGTTAAGGGGTAGGTTTAGGGATAAGTGTTGGGCTTAGGATTAGGGTTTAGTGTTAGGGTTAGCATTAAGGATTAGGGTTAGGGTCAGGGTTAAATGCTTGGGTGCGGGTAATGGTTAGGGTCAGGGTTAAGGTTCACAGATAGGGTTAGTGTTAAGGGTTACGGGTAGGTTTAGGGTTCAGGGTTAGTGTTAGCATTAGGGCTTAAGGTTAGGATTAGGCGGTAGGTTAGATTTAGGGTTAGATCTAGGCGTTAGGGTAAGGGCTAGCGTTAGGGTTAAGAGATAGGGTTAGATTTAATGCTTAGGATTAGGGTTAGGGTTTGGGGTTAAAGTAAGTGTTAGGGGTTAGGTTTAAGGATCGAAGGTTAGGGTTATTTTTAGCTGTAGTGTCAGGGTTAGGGATAAGGGATCCCATTAGCATTAAGGGTCTTCCTTACTGTAGGGTTAAGGGTTAGGCTTAGAGTTAAAGGTTAAGGTTAGGGTCAGTGTTAAGGTTTAGGGTGAGGGTTAACGGTTAGGGTAAAGGTTATGCGTTAGGGTTAGGGATTAGTGATTAGGGTTTTTGGTTAGTGTGAGGGTTAGCGGTTAGGAGTTAGTGTTTTATGAAGGGGTATGGTTAGAATTAGGATTGGGGTTAGAGTTAGGGTGAGGTATAGGGGTTAGGTTTAGGGGTTAGTTTTAGGGTAAAAGGATAGGATTAGGGTTACGGGTTGGGCTTAGGTTTAGGGTTAAATTTACTGCTAGGGTTAGGGATAGGGTTCAGGGTTAGCTTTAGGGGTTCTGGTTAGGGTTAGGTGTTAGGTTAGTGTCAGGGTTAGGTCTAGTCGTGAGGGTAAGTTTAGGGTTAGGTTTAAGAGCTAGGATTAGGTTTAATGGTTAGGATTAGGATTAGGGTTAAGGGTTAGGGTAAGGCTTAGGGGTTAGGGTGAAGGGTTAGGGTGAAGGGTTATGGTTTTTGTTAGGCATAGCGTTGGGGTTAGAAGTAAGGGTTACTGTCAGTGTCAGGGTTGTACGTAGGGTTACGGTTAGGGTTAACGGTTTAGAATTAGGGTTAGGGATTAGGTGTCACAGTGATGACTAGGAGATAGGGTTAGAATTATGGGATAGGGGTTGTTCTCAGGAAATGGGTTATGCATTAACGTTAGGATAAGAGGTTAAAGTTAGGCGCACGGTGAGGTTTACGTGTTTAGGGGAGAAATAGGAACAGGGTTGGGTGCTATGTTCAGGGTTAGGGTTATCTGTTAAAGGTATTGTTTATGCTTAGCGCACGGGCCCTGTCTGCATTAGTCGGGCGGGGGGAGTTTAGGGGGCTGGGATTGTACGCGAGAACCCACTCTATCATACTCTGGGTATGGGCCCGTGGGTTTCATGCGGGACACAGTGGTAGAGCCTCCTTTCACGCATGGCATGGGAGGATTGCAGGCTTTCTAAACTCTAAGAAAGCAAGAAGTCCGAGAATTAGATTTAGGGTTAGGATTATGGTTAGGGTTAAGGATGAAGTTTAGTGTTAGGGTGAGGGCTTAGGGTTAGGGATTAGGGTTAGGGTTAAAGGTTACTCTTAGGTTTAACGGTTACACTTTGGTTTAGGGTTGAGGTTTACGGTTAGGGTTAAGATGAGGCATTAAGGTTTGGTACAGGGTTAGGGTTAAGTGTTAGGTTTAGGGTTGAAGATTAGGATTAGGGTTAGGATTAAAGGTTAGCGTGAGAGTTAACGCTTAGGGTTAAGGTTAAGTGTTAGGGTTTAGGTTTAGGTTTAGGGTTAGGGTTAGTTTTAGGGTTAGAGTTATGTGCTATGGTTTGTGTTAGAGGTTAGGGTTAGGTTTACTGGTCACGGTTAGGGTTACGTTTAGGGGGTAGCATTAGGGTTAGGGTTAGGGTTAAGGGATAGGATTAGGGATAAGTGTTGGGCATAGGGTTAGGGTTTAGTGTTAGGGTTAACATTAAGGATAATGTTAGGGTCAGGGTTAAATGCTTGGGTGCGGGTAATGGTTAGGGTCAGGATTAAGGTTCACGGATAGGGTTAGTGTTAAGGGTTACGGGTAGGTTTAAGGTCAGGGTTAGTGTTAGCATTAGTGCTTAAGGTTAGTATTAGGCGGTAAGTTAGATTTAGGGTTAGATCTAGGCGTTAGGGTAAGGGCTAGCGTTAGGGTTAAGAGATAGGGTTAGGTTTAATGCTTAGGATTAGGGTTAGGGTTTGGGGTGAAAGTAAGTGTTAGGGGTTAGGTTTAAGGATCGAAGGTTAGGGTTATTTTTAGCTGTAGTGTTAGGGTTAGGGATAAGGGATCCCATTAGCATTAAGGGTCTTCCTTACTGTAGGGTTAAGGGTTAGGCTTAGAGTTAAAGGTAAAGGTTAGGGTCAGTGTTAAGATTTAGGGTGAGGGTTAACGGTTAGGGTAAAGGTTAAGCGTTAGGGTTAGGGATTAGTGATTAGGGTTTTTGGTTAGTGTTAGGGTTAGCGGTTAGGAGTTAGTGTTTTATGAAGGGGTATGGTTAGAATTAGGATTGGGGTTAGAGTTAGGGTGAGGTATAGGGGTTAGGTTTAGGGGTTAGTTTTAGGGTAAAAGGATAGGATTAGGGTTACGGGTTGGGCTTAGGTTTAGGGTTAAAGTTTACTGCTAGGGTTAGGGATAGGGTTCAGGGTTAGCTTTAGGGGTTCTGGTTAGGGTTAGGTGTTAGGTTAGTGTCAGGGTTAGGTCTAGTCGTGAGGGTAAGGTTTAGGGTTAGCTTTAAGAGCTAGGGTTAGGTTTAATGGTTAGGATTAGGATTAGGGTTAAGGTTTAGGGTAAGGCTTAGGGGTTAGGGTGAAGGGTTAGGGTCAAGTGTTAGGGTTTTTGTTAGGCATAGCGTTGGGGTTAGAAGTAAGGGTTACTGTCAGTGTTAGGGTTGTAGGTAGGGTTTCGGTTAGGGTTAGCGGTTTAGAATTAGGGTTAGGGATTAGGTGTCACAGTGATGACTAGGAGATAGGGTTAGAATTATGGGATAGGGGTTGTTCTCAGGAAATGGGTTATGCATGAACGTTAGGATAAGAGGTTAAAGTTAGGCGCACGGTGAGGTTTACGTGTTAAGGGCAGAAATAGGAACAGGGTTGGGTGTTATGTTCAGGGTTAGGGTTATCTGTTAAAGGTATTGTTTATGCTTAGTGCACGGGCCCTGTCTGCATTAGGCGGGCGGGG
>NW_027182934.1:95000-97500 GCF_041146395.1 Eulemur rufifrons
AGGGTTAGTGTTAGGGTTTGTGTTAGGGTTAGGGTTGGGTTAGGGTTAGGGTTAGGGGTAGGGGTTAGGGTTAGGATTAGGGGTTAGGGTTAGGGTTAGGGGTTAGGGTTAGGGTTAGGGTTTGGGTTAGCTTTAGGGTTAGGGGTTACGGTTAGGGTTAGGGTTAGGGGTTAGGGTTAGGGTTAGGGGTTAGGGTTAGGATTTGGGTTAGGGTTAGGGGTTAGGGTTAGGGTTAGGGTAGGGTTAGGTTTGGGTTAGGGATAGGGTTAGGGGTTAGGGTTAGGGGTTAAAGTTGGGGTTAGGGTTAGGGCTAGGGTTAGGGCCAGGGTTAGTGTTAGGGTTGGGTTAGGGTTAGGGTTAGGCGTTAGGGTTAGGGTTAGGGTTTGGGTTAGGGTAGGGTTGGGTTAGGGTTAGGGTTAGGGGTAGGGGTTAGGGTTAGGTTAAGGGGTTAGGGTTAGGGTTAGGGGATAGGGTTAGGGTTAGTGTAGGGTTAGGGTTAGGGTTTGGGTTAGGGTTAGGGTTGTGTTAGGGTTAGGGTTAGGGGTTTGGGTTAGGGTTAGGTTTAGGGGTTAGGGTTAGGGTTAGGGTTTGGGTTAGCGTTAGGGTTAGGGGTTACGGTTAGGGTTAGGGTTAGGGGTTAGAGTTAGGTTTAGGGGTTAGGGTTAGGGTTTGGGTTAGGGTTAGGGTTAGGGGTTAGGGTTAGCGGTTAAAGTTGGGGTTAGGGTTAGGGGTTAGGGTTAGGGTTAGGGGTTAGCGTTAGGGTTAGGGGTTGATGTTGGGTTTGTGGTTAGGATTAGGGTTAGGGGTTAGGGTTAGGGTTAGGGGTTAGGGTTAGGGGTTAGGGGTTAGGGTTAGGGGATAGGATTGGGGTTAGGTTTAGGGTTCGGGTTCGGGTTCAGGTTCTGGGTTAGGGTTAGGGGTTAGGGTTAGGGTTAGGGGTTAGGGTTAGGGTTAGGGGTTAGGGTTAGGGTTAGGGGTTAGGATTAGGGGTTAGGGTTAGGGGTTCGGGTTGGGGTTAGGGTTAGGGTTAGGGGTTAGGGTTAGGGTTTGGGGTAAGGGTTAGGGTTAGGGGTTAGGGTTAGGGTTAGGGTTAGGGGTTAGGGTTAGGGTTAGGGGTTAGGGTTAGGGTTAGGGTTAGGGGTTAGGGTTAGGGGTTAGGGTTAGGGTTAGGGATTAGGGTTAGGGGTAGGGGTAGGGTTAGGTTTAGGGTTAGGGGTTAGGGTTAGGGGTTGGTGTTAGGGGTTAGGGGTTAGGGTTAGGGGATAGGATTAGGGTTAGGTTTAGGGTTCGCGTTCGGATTCGGGTTCGGGGTTAGGGTTAGGGTTAGGGTTTAGGGTTAGGGGTTAGGGTTAGGGTTAGGGTTTGGGGTTAGGGTTAGGGTTAGGGGTTACGGTTAGGGTTAGGGTTAGGGGTTAGAGTTAGGGTTAGTGGTTAGGGTTAGGGTTTGGGTTAGGGTTAGGGGTTAGGGTTAGGGTTAGGGTAGGGTTAGGTTTTGGTTAGGGTTAGGGTTAGGGGTTAGGGTTAGGGGTTAAAGTTGGGGTTAGGGTTAGGGGTTAGGGTTAGGGTTAGGGGTTAGCGTTAGGGTTAGGGGTTGGTGTTGGGTTTGTGGTTAGGATTAGGGTTAGGGGTTAGGGTTAGGGGTTGGGTTAGGGTTAGGATTAGGGTTAGTGGTTATGGTTAGGGTTAGGGTTAGGGCTAGGGTTAGGGCTAGTGTTAGTGTTAGGGTTGGGTTAGGGTTAGGGTTAGGGGTTAGGGTTAGGGTTAGGGGTTAGGGTTAGGGGTTAGGGTTAGGGTTAGGGGTTAGGGTTAGGGGTTAGGGTTAGGATTGGAGTTAGGGTTAGGGTTAGGGTTTAGGGTTAGGGTTAGGGTTAGTGGTAAGGGTAGGGTTAGGATAGGGTTAGCGTTAGGGTTAGGGTTTAGGGTTAGGGTTAGGTGTTAGGGTTAGGTTTAGGGGGTTAGGGTTAGGGTCAGGGTCAGGGTCAGGGGTTAGGGTCAGGGTCAGGGTCAGGGTTAACGTTAGGGTCAGTGTCAGGGTCAGGGTCAGGATTGAGGGTTAGGGGTTAGGGTTAGGGTTAGGGGTTAGGGTTAGGGGTTAGAGTTAGGGTTAGGGGTTGGGGTTAGGGTTAGGGTTAGGGTTGTGTTAGGGTTAGGGTAGGGTTAGGGATAGGGTTAGGGGTTAGGGTTAGGGTTATGGGTTAGGGTTAGGGTTGGCGTTAGGGTTAGGGTTAGGGGTTAGGGTTAGTGTTAGGGGTTGCGGTTGGGGTTGGGGTTAGGGTTAGGGTCAGGGGTTGGGGTTAGGGTTAGGGGTTAGGGTTAGGGTTAGGCGTTAGGGTTAGGGTTAGGATTAGGGGTTAGGGTTAGGGGTTAGGGTTAGGGGTTAAGGGTTAGGGTTAGGGGATAGGATTAGGGTTAGGTTTAGGGTTCGGGTTTGGGTTCAGGTTCCGGGTTAGGGTTAGGGGTTAGGGTTAGTGTTAGGGGTTAGGGTTAGGGTTAGGGGTTA
>NW_027182934.1:120000-135000 GCF_041146395.1 Eulemur rufifrons
GCCCTGTCTGCATTAGGCGGGCAGGGGGAGTTTAGGGGGCTGTGGTTGTACCCGGGAACCCACTCTATCATACTCTGGGTATGGGCCCGTGGGTTTCATGCAGGACACAGTGGTAAAGCCTCCTTTCACGCATGGCATGGGAGGATTGCAGGCTCTCTAAACTCTAAGAAAGCAAGAAGTCTGAGAATTAGATTTAGGGTTAGGATTCTGGTTAGGGTTAAGGATGAAGTTTAGTGTTAGGGTGAGCGCTTAGGGTTAGGGATTAGCGTTAGGGTTAAAGGTTACTCTTAGTTTTAACGGTTACACTTTGGTTTAGGGTTGAGGTTTACGGTTAGGGTTAAGATGAGGGGTTAGGGTTTGGTACAGGGTTAGGGTTAAGTGTTAGGTTTAGGGTTGAAGATTAGGATTAGGGTTAGGATTAAAGGTTAGGGTGAGAGTTAAGGCTTAGTGTTAAGGTTAAGAGTTAGGGTTTACGGTTAGGTTTACGGTTAGGGTTAGTTTTAGGGTTAGAGTTATGTGCTATGGTTTGTGTTAGAGGTTAGGTTTAGGTTTACTGGTCACGGTTAGGGTTACGTTTAGGGGTTAGCATTACGGTTAGGGTTAGGGTTAGGGTTAAGGGATAGGATTAGGGTTAAGTGTTGGAATTAGGGTTAGGGTTTAGTGTTAGGGTTATCATTAAGGACTAGGGGTAGGGTCAGGGTTAAATGTTTGGGTGCGGGTAATGGTTAGGGTCAGGGTTAAGGTTCACGGATAGGGTTAGTTTTAAGGGTTACGGGTAGGTTTAGGGTTCAGGGTTAGAGTTAGCATTAGGGCTTAAGGTTAGGATTAGGCGGTAGGTTAGATTTAGGGTTAGATCTAGGCGTTAGGGTAAGGGCTAGCGTTAGGGTTAAGAGATAGGGTTACGTTTAATGCTTAGGATTAGGGTTAGGGTTTGGGGTTAAAGTAAGTGTTAGGGGTTTTTTTAAGGATCAAAGGTTAGGGTTATTTTTAGCTGTAGTGTTAGGGTTAGGGATAAGGGATCCCATTAGCATTAAGGGTCTTCCTTACTGTAGGGTTAAGGGTTAGGCTTAGAGTTAAAGGTTAAGGTTAGGGTCAGTGTTAAGATTTAGGATGAGGTTTAACGGTTAGGGTAAAGGTTAAGCGTTAGGGTTAGGGATTAGTGATTAGGGTTTTTGGTTAGTGTTAGCGTTAGCGGTTAGGAGTTAGTGTTTTATGAAGGGGTATGGTTAGAATTAGGATTGGGGTTAGAGTTAGGGTGAGGTATAGGGGTTAGGTTTAGGGGTTAGATTTAGGGTAAAAGGATAGGATTAGGGTCACGGGTTGGGCTTAGGTTTAGGGTTAAAGTTTACTGCTAGGGTTAGGGATAGGGTTCAGGGTTAGCTTTAGGGGTTCTGGTTAGGTTTATGTGTTAGGTTAGTGTCAGGGTTAGTTCTAGTCGTGAGGGTAAGGTTTAGGGTTAGCTTTAAGAGCTAGGGTTAGGTTTAATGGTTAGGATTATGATTAGGGTTAAGGGTTAGGGTAAGGCTTAGGGGTTAGGGTGAAGGGTTAGGGTCAAGGGTTAGGGTTTTTGTTAGGCATAGCGTTGGGGTTAGAAGTAAGGGTTACTGTCAGTGTTAGGGTTGTAGGTAGGGTTACGGTTAGGGTTAGCGGTTTAGAATTAGGGTTAGGGATTAGGTGTCACAGTGATGACTAGGAGAAAGGGTTAGAATTATGGGATAGGGGTTGTTCTCAGGAAATGGGTTATGCATTAACGTTAGGATAAGAGGTTAAAGTTAGGCGCACGGTGAGGTTTACGTGTTAAGGGGAGAAATAGGAACAGGGTTGGGTGTTATGTTCAGGGTTAGAGTTATCTGTTAAAGGTATTGTTTATGCTTAGCGCACGGGCCCTGTCTGCATTAGGCGGGCGGGGGGAGTTTATGGGGCTGGGATTGTACCCGGGAACCCACTCTATCATACTCTGGGTATGGGCCCGTGGGTTTCATGCAGGACACAGTGGTAGAGCCTCCTTTCACGCATGGCATGGGAGGATTGCATGCTTTCTAAACTCTAAGAAAGCAAGAAGTCTGAGAATTAGATTTAGGGTTAGGATTCTGGTTAGGGTTAAGGATGAAGTTTAGTGTTAGGGTGAGGACTTAGGGTTAGGGATTAGGGTTAGGGTTAAAGGTTGCTCTTAGGTTTGACAGTTACACTTTGGTTTAGGGTTGAGATTTACGGTTAGGGTTAAGATGAGGGGTTAGGGTTTGGTACACGGTTAGGGTTAAGTGTTAGGTTTAGGGTTGAAGATTAGGATTAGGGTTAGGATTAAAGGTTAGCGTGAGAGTTAACGCTTAGGGTTAAGGTTAAGAGTTAGGGTTTAGGGTTAGGGTTAGGGTTAGGGTTAGTTTTAGGGTTAGAGTTAGCTGCTATGGTTCGTGTTAGAGGTTAGGGTTAGGTTTACTGGTCACGGTTAGGGTTACGTTTAGGGGGTAGCATTAGGGTTAGGGTTAGGGTTAAGGGATAGGATTAGGGATAACTGTTGGGCTTAGGGTTAGGGTTTAGTGTTAGGGTTAGCATTAAGGATTAGGGTTAGGGTCAGGGTTAAATGCTTGGGTGCGGGTAATGGTTAGGGTCAGGATTAAGGTTCACGGATAGGGTTAGTGTTAAGGGTTACGGGTAGGTTTAGGGTTCAGGGTTAGTGTTAGCATTAGGCCTTAAGGTTAGGATTAGGCGGTAGGTTAGATTTAGGGTTAGATCTAGGCGTTAGGGTAAGGGCTAGCGTTAGGGTTAAGAGATAGGGTTAGGTTTAATGCTTAGGATTAGGGATAGGGTTTGGGGTTAAAGTAAGTGTTAGGGGTTAGGTTTAAGGATCCAAGGTTAGGGTTATTTTTAGTTGTAGTGTTAGGGTTAGGGATAATGGATCCCATTAGCATTAAGGGTCTTCCTTATTGTAGGGTTAAGGGTTAGGCTTAGAGTTAAAGGTTAAGGTTAGGGTCAGTGTTAATGTTTAGGGTGAGGGTTAACGGTTAGAGTAAAGGTTAAGCGTTAGGGTTAGGGATTAGTGATTAGGGTTTTTGGTTAGTGTTAGGGTTAGCGGTTAGGAGTTAGTGTTTTATGAAGGGGTATGGTTAGAATTAGGATTGGGGTTAGAGTTAGGGTGAGGTATAGGGGTTAGGTTTAGGGGTTAGTTTTAGGGTAAAAGGATAGAATTAGGGTTACGGGTTGGGCTTAGGTTTAGGGTTAAAGTTTACTGCTTGGGTTAGGGATAGGGTTCAGGGTTAGCTTTAGGGGTTCTGGTTAGGGTTAGGTGTTAGGTTAGTGTCAGGGTTAGGTCTAGTCGTGAGGGTAAGGTTTAGGGTTAGCTTTAAGAGCTAGGGTTAGGTTTAATGGTTAGGATTAGGATTAGGGTTAAGGTTTAGGGTAAGGCTTAGGGGTTAGGGTGAAGGGTTAGGGTCAAGGGTTAGGGTTTTTGTTAGGCATAGCGTTGGGGTTAGAAGTAAGGGTTACTGTCAGTGTTAGGGTTGTAGGTAGGGTTACGGTTAGGGTTAGCGGTTTAGAATTAGGGTTAGGGATTAGGTGTCACAGTGATGACTAGGAGATAGGGTTAGAATTATGGGATAGGGGTTGTTCTCAGGAAATGGGTTATGCATTAACGTTAGGATAAGAGGTTAAAGTTAGGCGCACGGTGAGGTTTACGTGTTAAGGGGAGAAATAGGAACAGGGTTGGGTGTTATGTTCAGGGTTAGGGTTATCTGTTAAAGGTATTGTTTATGCTTAGCGCACGGGCCCTGTCTGCATTAGGCGGGCGGGGGGAGTTTAGGGGGCTGGGATTGTACCCGGGAACCCACTCTATCATACTCTGGGTATGGGCCCGTGGGTTTCATGCAGGACACAGTGGTAGAGCCTCCTTTCACGCATGGCATGGGAGGATTGCAGGCTTTCTAAACTCTAAGAAAGCAAGAAGTCTGAGAATTAGATTTAGGGTTAGGATTCTGGTTAGTGTTAAGGATGAAGTTTAGTGTTCGGGTGAGGGCTTAGGGTTAGGGATTGGCGTTAGGGTTAAAGCTTACTCTTAGATTTAACGGTTACGCTTTGGTTTAGGGTTGAGCTTTACGGTTAGGGTTAAGATGAGGGGTTAGGGTTTGGTACAGGGTTAGGGTTAAGTGTTAGGTTTAGGGTTGAAGATTAGGATTAGGGTTAGGATTAAAGGTTAGCGTGAGAGTTAACGCTTAGTGTTAAGGTTAAGTGTTAGGGTTTAGGGTTAGGGTTAGGGTTAGTTTTAGGGTTAGAGTTATGTGGTATGGTTTGTGTTAGAGGTTAGGGTTAGGTTTACTGGTCACGGTTAGGGTTACGTTCAGGGGGTAGCATTAGGGTTAGGGTTAGGGTTAAGGGATAGGATTAGGGTTAAGTGTTGGGCTTAGGGTTAGGGTTTAGTGTTAGGGTTAGCATTAAGGATTAGGGTTAGGGTCAGGGTTAAATGCTTGGGTGCGGGTAATGGTTAGGGTCAGGGTTAAGGTTCACGGACAGGGTTAGTGTTAAGGGTTACGGGTAGGTTTAGGGTTCAGGGTTAGTGTTAGCATTAGTGCTTAAGGTTAGGATTAGGAGGTAGGTTAGATTTAGGGTTGGATCTAGGCGTTAGGGTAAGGGCTAGCGTTAGTGTTAAAAGATAGGTTTAGGTTTAATGCTTAGGATTAGGGTTAGGGTTTGGGGTTAAAGTAAGTGTTAGGGGTTAGGTTTAAGGATCCAATGTTAGGGTTATTTTTAGCTGTAGTGTTAGGGTTAGGGATAAGGGATCCCATTAGCATTAAGGGTCTTCCTTACTGTAGGGTTAAGGGTTAGGCTTAGAGTTAAAGGTTAAGATTAGGGTCAGTGTTAAGATTTAGGGTGAGGGTTAACGGTTAGTATAAAGGTTAAGCGTTAGGGTTAGGGATTAGTGATTAGGGTTTTTGGTTAGTGTTAGGGTTAGCGGTTAGGAGTTAGTGTTTTATGAAGGGGTATGGTTAGAATTAGGATTAGGGTTAGTGTTAGGGTGAGGTATAGGGGTTAGGTTTAGGGGTTAGTTTTAGTTTAAAAGGATAGGATTACGGTTACGGGTTGGGCTCTGGTTTAGGGTTAAAGTTTACTGCTAGGGTTAGAGATAGGGTTCAGGGTTAGCTTTAGGGGTTCTGGTTAGGGTTAGGTGTTAGGTTAGTGTCAGGGTTAGGTCTAGTCCTGAGGGTAAGGTTTAGGGTTAGCTTTAAGAGCTAGGGTTAGGTTTAATGGTTAGGATTAGGATTAGGGTTAAGGGTTAGGGTAAGGCTTAGGGATTAGGGTGAAGGGTTAGGGTCAAGGGTTAGGTTTTTTGTTAGGCATATCGTTGTGGTTAGAAGTATGGGTTACTATCAGTGTTAGGGTTGTAGGTAGGGTTACGGTTAGGGTTAGCGGTTTAGAATTAGGGTTAGGGATTAGGTGTCACAGTGATGACTAGGAGATAGGGTTAGAATTATGGGATAGGCGTTGTTCTCAGGAAATGGGTTATGCATTAACGTTAGGATAAGAGGTTAAAGTTATGCGCACGGTGAGGTTTACGTGTTAAGGGGAGAAATAGGAACAGGGTTGGGTGTTATGTTCAGGGTTAGGGTTATCTGTTAAAGGTATTGTTTATGCTTCTCGAACGGGCCCAGTCTGCACTAGGCGGGTGGGGGGAGTTTAGGGGGCTGGGATTGTACCCGGGAACCCACTCTATCATACTCTGGGTATGGGCCCGTGGGTTTCATGCAGGACACAGTGGTACAGCCTCCTTTCACGCATGGCATGGGAGGATTGCAGGCTTTCTAAACTCTAAGAAAGCAAGAAGTCTGAGAATTAGATTTAGGGTTAGGATTCTGGTTAGGGTTAAGGATGAAGTTTAGTGTTAGGGTGAGGGCTTAGGGTTAGGGATTAGGGTTAGGGATAAAGGTTACTCTTAGGTTTAACGGTTACACATTGGTTTAGGGTTGAGGTTTACGGTTAGGGTTAAGATGAGGGGTTAGGGTTAGGTACAGGGTTAGGGTTAAGTGTTAGGTTTAGGGTTGAAGATTAGCATTAGGGTTAGGATTAAAGGTTAGCGTGAGAGTTAACGCTTAGGGTTAAGGTTAAGAGTTAGGGTTTAGGGTAAGGGTTAGGGTTAGGGTTAGTTTTAGGGTTAGAGTTATGTGGTATGGTTTGTGTTAGAGGTTAGGGTTAGGTTTACTGGTGACGGTTAGGGTTACGTTTAGGGGTTAGCATTAGGGTTAGGGTTAGGATTAGGGTTAAGGGATAGGATTAGGGTTAAGTGTTGGGCTTAGGGTTAGGGTTTAGTGTTAGGGTTAGCATTAAGGATTAGGGTTAGGGTCAGGGTTAAATGCTTGGGTGCGGGTAATGGTTAGGGTCAGGGTTAAGGTTCACGGATAGGGTTAGTGTTAAGGGTTACGGGTAGGTTTAGGGTTCAGGGTTTGAGTTAGCATTAGGGCTTAAGGTTAGGATTAGGTTGTAGGTTAGATTTAGGGTTAGATCTAGGCCTTAGGGTAAGGGCTAGCGTTAGGGTTAAGAGATAGGGTTAAGTTTAGTGCTTAGGATTAGGGTTAGGGTTTGGGGTTAAAGTAAGTGTTAGGGGTTAGGTTTAAGGATGAAAGGTTAGGATTATTTTTAGCTGTAGTGTTAGGGTTAGGGATAAGGGATCCCATTAGCATTAAGGGTCTTCCTTACTGTAGGGTTAAGGGTTAGGCTTAGTGTTAAAGCTTAAATTTATGGTCAGAGTTAAGATTTAGGGTGAGGGTTAACGGTTAGAGTAAAGGTTAAGCGTTAGGGTTAGGGATTAGTGATTAGGGTTTTTGGTTAGTGTTAGGGTTAGCGGTTAGGAGTTAGTGTTTTATGAAGGGGTATGGTTAGAATTAAGATTGGGGTTAGAGTTAGGGTGAGGTATAGGGGTTAGGTTTAGGGGTTAGTTTTAGGGTAAAAGGATAGGATTAGGGTTACGGGTTGGACTTAGGTTTAGGGTTAAAGTTTACTGCTAGGGTTAGGGATAGGGCTCAGGGTTAGCTTTAGGGGTTCTGGTTAGGGTTAGGTGTTAGGTTAGTGTCAGGGTTAGGTCTAGTCGTGAGGGTAAGTTTTAGGGTTAGCTTTAAGAGCTAGGGTTAGGTTTAATGGTTAGGATTAGGATTAGGGTTAAGGGTTAGGGTAAGGCTTAGGGGTTAGGGTGAAGGGTTAGGGTCAAGGGTTAGGGTTTTTGTTAGGCATAGCGTTGGGGTTAGAAGTAAGGGTTACTGTCAGTGTTAGGGTTGTAGGTAGGGTTACGGTTAGGGTTAGCGGTTTAGAATTAGGGTTAGGGATTAGGTGTCACAGTGATGACTAGGAGATAGGGTTAGAATTATGGGATAGGGGTTGTTCTCAGGAAATGGGTTATGCATTAACGTTAGGATAAGAGGTTAAAGTTAGGCGCACGGTGAGGTTTACGTGTTAAGGGGAGAAATAGGAACAGGGTTGGGTGTTATGTTCAGGGTTAGGGTTATCTGTTAAAGGTATTGTTTATGCTTAGCGCACGGGCCCTGTCTGCATTAGGCGGGCGGGGTGGAGTTTTGGGGGCTGGGATTGTACCCGGGAACCCACTGTATCATACTCTGGGTATGGGCCCGTGGGTTTCATACAGGACACAGTGGTAGAGCCTCCTTTCACGCATGGCATGGGAGGATTGCAGGCTTTCTAAACTCTAAGAAAGCAAGAAGTCTGAGAATTAGATTTAGGGTTAGGATTCTGGTTAGGGTTAAGGATGAAGTTTAGTGTTAGGGTGAGGGCTTAGGGTTTGGGATTAGGGTTAGGGTTAAAGGTTACTCTTAGGTTTAACGGTTACACTTTGGTTTAGGGTTTAGGTTTACGGTTAGGGTTAAGATGAGGGGTTAGGGTTTGGTACAGGGTTAGGGTTAAGTGTTAGGTTTAGGGTTGAAGATTAGGATTAGGGTTAGGATTAAAGGTTAGCGTGAGAGTTAACGCTTAGGGTTAAGGTTAAGAGTTAGGGTTTAGGGTTAGGGTTAGGGTTAGGTTTAGGGTTAGAGTTATGTGCTATGGTTTGTGTTAGAGGTTAGGGTTAGGTTTACTGGTCACGGTTAGGGTTACGTTAAGGGGGTAGCATTAGGGTTAGGGTTAGTGTTAAGGGGTAGGTTTAGGGATAAGTGTTGGGCTTAGGATTAGGGTTTAGTGTTAGGGTTAGCATTAAGGATTAGGGTTAGGGTCAGGGTTAAATGCTTGGGTGCGGGTAATGTTTAGGGTCAGGGTTAAGGTTCACAGATAGGGTTAGTGTTAAGGCTTACGGGTAGGTTTAGGGTTCAGGGTTAGTGTTAGCATTAGGGCTTAAGGTTAGGATTAGGCGGTAGGTTAGATTTAGGGTTAGATCTAGGCGTTAGGGTAAGGGCTAGCGTTACGGTTAAGAGATAGGGTTAGATTTAATGCTTAGGATTAGGGTTAGGGTTTGGGGTTAAAGTAAGTGTTAGGGGTTAGGTTTAAGGATCGAAGGTTAGGGTTATTTTTAGCTGTAGTGTCAGGGTTAGGGATAAGGGATCCCATTAGCATTAAGGGTCTTCCTTACTGTAGGGTTAAGGGTTAGGCTTAGAGTTAAAGGTTAAGGTTAGGGTCAGTGTTAAGGTTTAGGGTGAGGGTTAACGGTTAGGGTAAAGGTTATGCGTTAGGGTTAGGGATTAGTGATTAGGGTTTTTGGTTAGTGTTAGGGTTAGCGGTTAGGAGTTAGTGTTCTATGAAGGGGTATGGTTAGAATTAGGATTGGGGTTAGAGTTAGGGTGAGGTATAGGGGTTAGGTTTAGGGGTTAGTTTTAGGGAAAAAGGTTAGGATTAGGGTTACGGGTTGGGCTTAGGTTTAGGGTTAAAGTTTACTTCTAGGGTTAGGGGTAGGGTTCAGGGTTAGCTTTAGGGGTTCTGGTTAGTGTTAGGTGTTAGGATAGTGTCAGGGTTAGGTCTAGTCGTGAGGGTAAGGTTTAGGGTTAGCTTTAAGAGCTAGGGTTAGGTTTAATGGTTAGGATTAGGATTAGGGTTAAGGGTTAGGGTAAGGCTTAGGGGTTAGGGTGAAGGGTTAGGGTCAAGGGTTAGGGTTTTTGTTAGGCATAGCGTTGGGGTTAGAAGTAAGGGTTACTGTCAGTGTTAGGGTTGTAGGTAGGGTTACGGTTAGGGTTAGCGGTTTAGAATTAGGGTTCGGGATTAGGTGTCACAGTGATGACTAGGAGATAGGGTTAGAATTATGGGATAGGGGTTGTTCTCAGGAAATGGGTTATGCATTAACGTTAGGATAAGAGGTTAAAGTTAGGTGCACGGTGAGGTTTACGTGTTAAGGGGAGAAATAGGAACAGGGTTGGGTGTTATGTTCAGGGTTAGGGTTATCAGTTAAAGGTATTGTTTATGCTTAGCGCACGGGCCCTGTCTGCATTAGGCGGGCGGGGAGCAGTTTTGGGGGCTGGGATTGTACACGGGAACCCACTCTATCATACTCTGGGTATGGGCCCGAGGGTTTCATACAGGACACAGTGGTAGAGCCTCCTTTCACGCATGGCATGGGAGGATTGCAGGCTTTCTAAACTCTAAGAAAGCAAGAAGTCTGAGAATTAGATTTAGGGGTAGGATTGTGGTTAGCGTTAAGGATGAAGTTTAGTGTTAGGGTAGGGCTTAGGGTTAGGGATTAGGGTTAGGGTTAAAGGTTACTCTTAGGTTTAACGGTTACACTTTGGTTTAGGGTTTAGGTTTACGGTTAGGGTTAAGATGAGGGGTTAGGGTTTGGTACAGGGTTAGGGTTAAGTGTTAGGTTTAGGGTTGAATATTAGGATTAGGGTTAGGATTATAGAATAGAGTGAGAGTTAACGCTTACGGTTAAGGTTAAGAGTGAGGGTTTAGGGTTAGTTTTAGGGTTAGGGTTAGTTTTAGGGTTAGAGTTATGTGCTATGGTTTGTGTTAGAGGTTAGGGTTAGGTTTACTGGTCACGGTTAGGGTTACGTTTAGGGGTTATCATTAGGGTTAGGGTTAGGGTTAGGGTTAAGGGATAGGATTACGGTTAAGTGTTTGGCTTAGGGTTAGGGTTTAGTGTTAGGGTTATCATTAAGGACTAGGGGTAGGGTCTGGGTTAATTGTTTGGGTGCGGGTAATGGTTAGGGTCAGGGTTAAGGTTCATGGATAGGGTTAGTGTTAAGGGTTACGGGTAGGTTTAGGGTTCAGGGTTAGAGTTAGCTTTAGGGCTTAAGGTTAGGATTAGGCGGTAGGTTAGATTTAGGGTTAGATCTAGGCGTTAGGGTAAGGGCTAGCGTTAGGGTTTAGAGATAGGGTTAGGTTTAATGCTTAGCATTAGGGTTAGGGTTTGGGGTTAAAGTAAGTGTTAGGGGTTAGGTTTAAGGATCCAAGGTTAGGGTTATTTTTAGCTGTAGTGTTAGGGTTAGGGATAAGGGATCCCATTAGCATTAAGGGTCTTCCTTACTGTAGGGTTAAGGGTTAGGCTTAGAGTTAAAGTTTAAGGGTAGGGTCAGTGTTAAGATTTAGGATGAGGTTTTACGATTAGGGTAAAGGTTAAGCGTTAGGGTTAGGGATTAGTTATTAGGGTTTTTGGTTAGTGTTAGGGTTAGCGGTTAGGAGTTAGTGTTTTATGAAGGGGTATGGTTAGAATTAGGATTGGGGTTAGAGTTAGGGTGAGGTATAGGGGTTAGGTTTAGGGGTTAGTTTTAGGGTAAAAGGATAGGATTAGGGTTACAGGTTGGGCTTAGGTTTAGGGTTAAAGTTAACTGCTAGGGTTAGGGATAGGGTTCAGGGTTAACTTTAGGGTTTCTGGTTAGGGTTAGGTGTTAGGTTAGTGTCAGGGTTAGGTCTAGTCATGAGGGTAAGGTTTAGGGTTAGCTTTAAGAGCTAGGGTTAGGTTTAATGGTTAGGATTAGGATTAGGGTTAAGGGTTAGGGTAAGGCTTAGGGGTTAGGGTGAAGGGTTAGGGTTTTTGTTAGGCATAGCGTTGGGGTTAGAAGTAAGGGTTACTGTCAGTGTTAGGGTTGTAGGTAGGGTTACGGTTAGGGTTAGCGGTTTAGAATTAGGGTTAGGGATTAGGTGTCACAGTGATGACTAGGATATAGGGTTAGAATTATGGGATAGGGGTTGTTCTCAGGAAATGGGTTATGCATTAACGTTAGGATAAGAGTTTAAAGTTAGGCGCACGGTGAGGTTTACGTGTTAAGGGGAGAAATAGGAACAGGGTTGGGTGTCATGTTCAGGGTTAGGGTTATCTGTTAAAGGTATTGTTTATGCTTAGCGCACGGGCCCTGTCTGCATTAGGCGGGCGGGGGGAGTTTAGGGGGCTGGGATTGTACCCGGGAACCCACTCTATCATACTCTGGGTATGGGCCCGTGGGTTTCATGCAGGACACAGTGGTAGAGCATCCTTTCATGCATGGCATGGGAGGATTGCAGGCTTTCTAAACTCTAAGAAAGCAAGAAGTCTGAGAATTAGATTTACGGTTAGGATTATGGTTAGGGTTAAGGATGAAGTTTAGTGTTAGGGTGAGGGCTTAGGGTTAGGGCTTAGGGTTAGGGTTCAAGGTTACTCTTAGGTTTAACTGTTACACTTTGGTTTAGGGTTGAGGTTTACGGTTAGGGTTATGATGAGGGTTAGGTTTAGGTACAGTATTATGGTTAAGTGTTAGGTTTAGGGTTGAGGATTAGGATTAGGGTTAGGATTAAAGGTTAGCTTAAGAGTTAACGCTTAGGGTTAAGGTTAAGAGTTAGGGTTTAGGGTTAGGGTTAGGGTTAGGGTTAGTTTTAGGGTTAGAGTTATGTGCTATGGTTTGTGTTAGAGGTTAGGGTTAGGTTTACTGGTCAAGGTTAGGGTTACGTTTAGGGGTTAGCATTAGGGTTAGGGTTAGGGTTAAGGGATAGGATTAGGGTTAAGTGTTGGGCTTAGGGTTAGGGTTTAGTGTTAGGGTTATCATTAAGGATTAGGGTTAGGGTCAGGGTTAAATGCTTGGGTGCGGGTAATGGTTAGGGTCAGGGTTAAGGTTCATGGATAGGGTTAGTGTTAAGGGTTACGGGTAGGTTTAGGGTTCAGGGTTAGAGTTAGCATTAGGGCTTAAGGTTAGGATTAGGCGGTAGGTTAGATTTAGGGTAAGATCTAGGCGTTAGGGTAAGGGCTAGCGTTAGGGTTAAGAGATAGGATTAGGTTTAATGCTTAGGATTAGGGGTCGGGTTAGGGGTTAAAGTAAGTGTTAGGGGTTAGGTTTAAGGATCCAAGGTTAGGGTTATTTTTAGCTGTAGTGTTAGGTTTAGGGATAAGGGATCCCATTAGCATTAAGGGTCTTCCTTACTGTAGGGTTAAGGGTTAGGCTTAGAGTTAAAGGTTAAGGTTAGGGTCAGTGTGAAGATTTAGGGTGAGGGTTTACAGTTAGGGTAAAGGTTAAGGGATAGGGTTAGGGATTAGTGATTAGGGTTTTTGGTTAGTGTTAGGGTTAGCGGTTAGGAGTTAGTGTTTTATGAAGGGGTATGGATAGAATTAGGATTGCGGTTAGAGTTAGGGTGAGGTATAGGGTTTAGGTTTAGGGGTTAGTTTTAGGGTAAAAGGATGGGATTAGGGTTACCGGTTGAGCTTAGGTTTAGGGTTAAAGTTTACTGCTAGGGTTAGGGATAGGGTTCAGGGTTAGCTTTAGGGGTTCTGGTTAGGGTTAGGTGTTAGGTTAGTGTCAGGGTTAGGTCTAGTCGTGAGGGTAAGGTTTAGGGTTAGCTTTAAGAGCTAGGGTTAGGTTTAATGGTTAGGATTAGGATTAGGGTTAATCGTTAGGGTAAGGCTTAGGGGTTAGGGTGAAGCGTTAGGGTCAAGGGTTAGGGTTTTTGTTAGGCATAGCGTTGGGGTTAGAAGTAAGGGTTACTGTCAGTGTTAGGGTTGTAGGTAGGGTTACGGTTAGGGTTAGGGATTTAGAATTAGGGTTAGGGATTAGGTGTCACAGTTTTGACTAGTATATAGCGTTAGAATTATGGGATAGGGGTTGTTCTGAGGAAATGGGTTATGCATTAACGTTAGGATAAGAGGTTAAAGTTAGGCGCACGGTGAGGTTTACGTGTTTAGGGGAGAAATAGGAACAGGGTTGGCTGTTATGTTCAGGGTTAGGGTTATCTGTTAAAGGTATTGTTTATGCTTAGCGCACGGGCCCTGTCTGCATTAGGCGGGCGGGGGGAGTTTAGGGGGCTGGGATTGTACCCGGGAACCCACTCTATCATACTCTGGGTATGGGCCCGTGTGTTTCATGCAGGACACAGTGGTAGAGCCTCCTTTCACGCATAGCATGGGAGGATTGCAGGCTTTCTAAACTCTAAGAAAGCAAGAAGTCTGAGAATGAGATTTAGGGGTAGGATTATGGTTAGGGTTAAGGATGAAGTTTAGTGTTAGGGTGAGGGCTTAGGGTTAGGGCTTAGTGTTAGGGTTAAATTTTACTCTTAGGTTTAACGGTTACACATTGGTTTAGGGTTGAGGTTTACGGTTAGGGTTAAGATGAGGAGTTAGGATTAGGTACAGGGTTAGGGTTAAGTGTTAGGTTTAGGGTTGAAGACTAGGATTAGGGTTAGGATTAAAGGTTAGCGTGAGAGTTAATGCTTAGGGTTAAGGTTAAGAGTTAGGGTTTAGGTTTAGGGTTAGGGTTAGGGTTAGTTTTAGGGTTAGAGTTACGTGCTATGGTTTGTGTTAGAGGTTAGGGTTAGGTTTACTGGTCTCGGTTAGAGTTACGTTTAGGGGTTAGCATTAGGGTTAGGGTTAGGGTTAAGGGATAGGATTAGGGTTAAGTGTTGGGCTTAGGGTTAGGGTTTAGTGTTAGGGTTATCATTAAGGATTAGGGTTAGGGTCAGGTTTAAATGCTTGGTTGCGGGTAATTGTTAGGGTCAGGGTTAAGGTTCACGGATGGGGTTAGTTTTAATGGTTACGGGTAGGTTTAGGGTTCAGGGTTAGAGTTAGCATTAGGGCTTAAGGTTAGGATTAGGCGGGAGGTTAGAATTAGTGTTAGATCTAGGCTTTAGGGTAAGGGCTAGTGTAGGGTTAAGAGATAGGGTTAGGTTTAATGCTTAGGATTAGGGTTAGGGTTTGGGGTTAAAGTAAATCTTAGGGGTTAGGTTTAAGGATCAAAGGTTAGGGTTATTTTTAGCTGTAGTGTTAGGGTTAGGGATAAGGGATCCCATTAGCATTAAGGGTCTTCCTTCCTGTAGGGTTAAGGGTTAGGCTTAGAGTTAAAGGTTAAGTTTAGGGTCAGTGTTAAGATTTAGGGTGAGGGTTAACGGTTAGGGTAAAGGTTAAGCGTTAGGGTTAGGGATTAGTGATTAGGGTTTTTGGTTAGTGTTAGGGTTAGCGGTTAGGAGTTAGTGTTTTATGAAGGGGTATGGTTAGAATTAGGATTGGGGTTAGAGTTAGGGTGAGGTATAGGGGTTAGATTTAGGGGTTAGTTTTAGGGTAAAAAGATAGGATTAGGATTACGGGTTGGGCTCAGGTTTAGGGTTAACGTTTACTGCTAGGGTTAGGGATAGGGTTCAGGGTTAGCTTTAGGGTTTCTGGTTAGGGTTAGGTGTTAGGTTAGTGTCAGGGTTAGGTCTAGTCGTGAGGGTAAGGTTTAGGGTTAGCTTTAAGAGCTAGGGTTAGGTTTAATGGTTAGGATTAGGAATAGGGTAAAGGGTTAGGGTAAGGCTTAGGGGTTAGGGTGAAGGGTTAGGGTTTTTGTGAGGCATAGCGTTGGGGTTAGAATTAAGGGTTACTCTCAGTGTTAGGGTTGTAGGTAGGGTTACGGTTAGGGTTAGCGGTTTAGAATTAGGGTTAGGGATTAGGTGTCACAGTGATGACTAGGAGATAGGGTTAGAATTATGGGATGGGGTTGTTCTCAGGAAATGGGTTATGCATTAACGTTAGGATAAGAGTTTAAAGTTAGGCGCACGGTGAGGTTTACGTGTTAAGGGGAGAAATAGGAACAGGGTTGGGTGTTATGTTCAGGGTTAGGGTTATCTGTTAAAGGTATTGTTTATGCTTAGCGCACG
>NW_027182934.1:142500-150000 GCF_041146395.1 Eulemur rufifrons
CTTATCTGTTAAAGGTATTGTTTATGCTAGCGCACGGGCCCTGTCTGCATTAAGCGGGTGGGGGGAGTTTAGGGGGCTGGGATTGTACCCGGGAACCCACTCTGTCATACTCTGGGTATGGGCCCGTGGGTTTCATGCAGGACACAGTGGTAGAGCCTCCTTTCACGCATGGCATGGGAGGATTGCAGGCTTTCTAAACTCTAAGAAAGCAAGAAGTCTGAGAATTAGATTTAGGGTTAGGATTATAATTAGGGTTAAGGATGAAGTTTAGTGTTAGGGTGAGGGCTTAGGGTTAGGGATTAGGGTTAGGGTTAAAGGTTACACTTAAGTTTAATGGTTACACTTTGGTTTAGGGTTTAGGTTTACGGTTAGGGTTAAGATGAGGGATTAGGGTTAGGTACAGGGTTAAGGTTAAGTGTTAGGTTTAGGGTTGAAGATTAAGATTAGGGTTAGGACTAAAGGTTAGCGTGAGAGTTAACGCTTAGGGTTAAGGTTAAGAGATAGGGTTAAGGTTAGGGTTAGGGTTAGAGTTAAGAGATAGGGTTAGGTTTAATGCTTAGGATTAGGGTTAGGGTTTGGGGTTAAAGTATGTGTTAGGGGTTTTTTTAAGGATCCAAGGTTAGGGTTATTTTTAGCTGTAGTGTTAGGGTTAGGGATAAGGGATCCCATTAGCATTAAGGGTCTTCCTTACTGTAGGGTTAAGGGTTAGGCTTAGAGTTAAAGGTTAAGGTTAGGGTCAGTGTTAAGATTTAGGATGAGGTTTAACGGTTAGGGTAAAGGTTAAGCGTTAGGGTTAGGGATTAGTGATTAGGGTTTTTTGTTAGTGTTAGGATTAGCGGTTAGGAGTTAGGGTTTTATGAAGGGGTATGGTTAGAATTACGATTGGGGTTAGAGTTAGGGTGAGGTATAGGGGTTAGGTTTAGGGGTTAGTTTTAGGGTAAAAGGATAGGATTAGGGTTACGGGTTGGGCTTAGGTTTAGAGTTAAAGTTTACTGCTAGGGTTAGGGATAGGGTTCATGGTTAGCTTTAGGGGTTCTGGTTAGGGTTAGGTGTTAGGTTAGTGACAGGGTTAGTTCTAGTCGTGAGGGTAAGGTTTAGGGTTAGCTTTAAGAGCTAGGGTTAGGTTTAATGGTTAGGATTAGGATTAGGGTTAAGGGTTAGGGTAAGGCTTAGGGGTTAGGGTGAAGGGTTAGGGTCAAGGGTTAGGGTTTTTGTTAGGCATAGCGTTGGGGTTAGAAGTAAGGGTTACTGTCAGTGGTAGGGTTGTAGGTAGGGTTACGGTTAGGGTTAGCGGTTTAGAATTAGGGTTAGGGATTAGGTGTCACAGTGATGACTAGGAGATAGGGTTAGAATTATGGGATAGGGGTTGTTCTCAGGAAATGGGTTATGCATTAACGTTAGGATAAGAGGTTAAAGTTAGGCGCACGGTGAGGTTTACGTGTTAAGGGGAGAAATAGGAACAGGGTTGGGTGTTATGTTCAGGGTTAGGGTTATCTGTTAAAGGTATTGTTTATGCTTAGCGCACGGGCCCTGTCTGCATTAGGCGGGCGGGGGGAGTTTAGGGGGCTGGGATTGTACCCGGGAACCCACTCTATCATACTCTGGGTATGGGCCCGTGTGTTTCATGCAGGACACAGTGGTAGAGCCTCCTTTCACGCATGGCATGGGAGGATTGCAGGCATTCTAAACTCTAAGAAAGCAAGAAGTCTGAGAATTAGATTTAGGGTTAGGATTCTGTTTAGGGTTAAGGATGAAGTTTAGTGTTAGGGTGAGGATTTAGGGTTAGGGATTAGGGTTAGGGTTAAAGGTTGCTCTTAGATTTAACGGTTACACTTTGGTTTAGGGTTGAGGTTTACGGTTAGGGTTAAGATGAGGGTTAGGGTTTGGTACAGGGTTAGGGTTAAGTGTTAGGTTTAGGGTTGAAGATTAGGATTAGGGTTAGGATTAAAGGTTAGCGTGAGAGTTAACGCTTAGGGTTAAGGTTAAGAGTTAGGGTTTAGGGTTAGGGTTAGGGTTAGGGTTAGTTTTAGGGTTAGAGTTATGTGCTATGGTTTCTGTTAGAGATTAGGGTTAGGTTTACTGGTCACGGTTAGGGTTACGTTTAGGGGGTAGCATTAGGGTTAGGGTTAGGGTTAAGGGATAGTATTAGGGATAAGTGTTGGGCTTAGGGTTAGGGTTTAGTGTTAGGGTTAGAATTTAGGATTAGGGTTAGGGTCAGGGTTAAATGCTTGGGTGCGGGTAATGGTTAGGGTCAGGATTAAGGTTCACGGATAGGGTTAGTGTTAAGGGTTACAGGTAGGTTTAGGGTTCAGGGTTAGTGTTAGCATTAGGCCTTAAGGTTAGGATTAGGCGGTAGGTTAGATTTAGGGTAAGATCTAGGCGTTAGGGTAAGGGCTAGCGTTAGGGTTAAGAGATAGGGTTAAGTTTAATGCTTAGGATTAGGGTTAGGGTTTGGGGTTAAAGTAAGTGTTAGGGGTTAGGTTTAAGGATCCAAGGTTAGGGTTATTTTTAGTTGTAGTGTTAGGGTTAGGGATAAGGGATCCCATTAGCATTAAGGGTCTTCCTTACTGTAGGGTTAAGGGTTAGGCTTAGAGTTAAAGGTTAAGGTTAGGGTCAGTGTTAAGGTTTAGGGTGAGGGTTAACGGTTAGAGTAAAGGTTAAGCGTTAGGGTTAGGGATTAGTGATTAGGGTTTTTGGTTAGTGTTAGGGTTAGCAGTTAGGAGTTAGTGTTTTATGAAGGGGTATGGTTAGAATTAGGATTGGGGTTAGAGTTAGGGTGAGGTATAGGGGTTAGGTTTAGGGGTTAGTTTTAGGGTAAAAGGATAGGATTGGGGTTACGGGTTGGGCTGAGGTTTAGGGTTAAAGTTTACTGCTAGGGTTAGGGATAGGGTTCAGGGTTAGCTTTAGGGGTTCTGGTTAGGGTTAGGTGTTAGGTTAGTGTCAGGGTTAGGTCTAGTCGTGAGGGTAAGGTTTAGGGTTAGCTTTAAGAGCTAGGGTTAGGTTTAATGGTTAGGATTAGGATTAGGGTTAAGGGTTAGGGTAAGGCTTAGGGGTTAGGGTGAAGTGTTAGGGTCAAGGGTTAGGGTTTTTGTTAGGCATAGCGTTGGGGTTAGAAGTAAGGGTTACTGTCAGTGTTAGGGTTGTAGGTAGGGTTACGGTTAGGGTTAGCGGTTTAGAATTAGGGTTAGGGATTAGGTGTCACAGTGATGACTAGGAGATAGGGTTAGAATTATGGGATAGGGGTTGTTCTCAGGAAATGGGTTATGCATTAACGTTAGGATAAGAGGTTAAAGTTAGGCGCAGGGTGAGGTTTACGTGTTAAGGGGAGAAATAGGAACAGGGTTGGGTGTTATGTTCAGGGTTAGGGTTATCTGTTAAAGGTATTGTTTATGCTTAGCGCACGGGCCCAGTCTGCATTAGGCGGGCGGGGGGAGTTTAGGGGGCTGGGATTGTACCCGGGAACTCACTCTATCATACTCTGGGTATGGGCCCGTGGGTTTCATGCAGGACACAGTGGTAGAGCCTCCTTTCACGCATGGCATGGGAGGATTGCAGGCTTTCTAAACTCTAAGAAAGCAAGAAGTCTGAGAATTAGATTTAGGGTTAGGATTCTGGTTAGGGTTAAGGATGAAGTTTAGTGTTCGGGTGAGGGCTTAGGGTTAGGGATTAGCGTTAGGGTTAAAGATTACTCTTAGATTTAAGGGTTACACTTTGTTTTAGGGTTGAGGTTTACGGTTAGGGTTAAGATGAGGGGTTAGGGTTTGGTACAGGGTTAGGGTTAAGTGTTAGGTTTAGGGTTGAAGATTAGGATTAGGGTTAGGATTAAAGGTTAGCGTGAGAGTTAACGCTTAGGGTTAAGGTTAAGAGTTAGGGTTTAGGGTTAGGTTTAGGGTTAGGGTTAGTTTTAGGGTTAGAGTTATGTGCTATGGTTTGTGTTAGAGGTTAGGGTTAGGTTTACTGGTCACGGTTAGGGTTACGTTAAGGGGGTAGCATTAGGGTTAGGGTTAGGGTTAAGGGGTAGGTTTAGGGATAAGTGTTGGGCTTAGGATTATTGTTTAGTGTTAGGGTTAGCATTAAGGATTAGGGTTAGGGTCAGGGTTAAATGCTTGGGTGCGGGTAATGGTTAGGGTCAGGGTTAAGGTTCACAGATAGGGTTAGTGTTAAGGGTTACGGGTAGGTTTAGGGTTCAGGGTTAGTGTTAGCATTAGGGCTTAAGGTTAGGATTAGGCGGTAGGTTAGATTTAGGGTTAGATCTAGGCGTTAGGGTAAGGGCTAGCGTTAGGGTTAAGAGATAGGGTTAGATTTAATGCTTAGGATTAGGGTTAGGGTTTGGGGTTAAAGTAAGTGTTAGGGGTTAGGTTTAAGGATCGAAGGTTAGGGTTATTTTTAGCTGTAGTGTCAGGGTTAGGGATAAGGGATCCCATTAGCATTAAGGGTCTTCCTTACTGTAGGGTTAAGGGTTAGGCTTAGAGTTAAAGGTTAAGGTTAGGGTCAGTGTTAAGGTTTAGGGTGAGGGTTAACGGTTAGGGTAAAGGTTATGCGTTAGGGTTAGGGATTAGTGATTAGGGTTTTTGGTTAGTGTTAGGGTTAGCGGTTAGGAGTTAGTGTTTTATGAAGGGGTATGGTTAGAATTAGGATAGGGGTTAGAGTTAGGGTGAGGTATAGGGGTTAGGTTTAGGGGTTAGTTTTAGGGTAAAAGGATAGGATTAGGGTTACGGGTTGGGCTTAGGTTTAGGGTTAAATTTACTGCTAGGGTTAGGGATAGGGTTCAGGGTTAGCTTTAGGGGTTCTGGTTAGGGTTAGGTGTTAGGTTAGTGTCAGGGTTAGGTCTAGTCGTGAGGGTAAGTTTAGGGTTAGGTTTAAGAGCTAGGATTAGGTTTAATGGTTAGGATTAGGATTAGGGTTAAGGGTTAGGGTAAGGCTTAGGGGTTAGGGTGAAGGGTTAGGGTGAAGGGTTAGGGTTTTTGTTAGGCATAGCGTTGGGGTTAGAAGTAAGCGTTACTGTCAGTGTCAGGGTTGTACGTAGGGTTACGGTTAGGGTTAGCGGTTTAGAATTAGGGTTAGGGATTAGGTGTCACAGTGATGACTAGGAGATAGGGTTAGAATTATGGGATAGGGGTTGTTCTCAGGAAATGGGTTATGCATTAACGTTAGGATAAGAGGTTAAAGTTAGGCGCACGGTGAGGTTTACGTGTTTAGGGGAGAAATAGGAACAGGGTTGGGTGCTATGTTCAGGGTTAGGGTTATCTGTTAAAGGTATTGTTTATGCTTAGCGCACGGGCCCTGTCTGCATTAGGCGGGCGGGGGGAGTTTAGGGGGCTGGGATTGTACGCGAGAACCCACTCTATCATACTCTAGGTATGGGCCCGTGGGTTTCATGCGGGACACAGTGGTAGAGCCTCCTTTCACGCATGGCATGGGAGGATTGCAGGCTTTCTAAACTCTAAGAAAGCAAGAAGTCCGAGAATTAGATTTAGGGTTAGGATTATGGTTAGGGTTAAGGATGAAGTTTAGTGTTAGGGTGAGGGCTTAGGGTTAGGGATTAGGGTTAGGGTTAAAGGTTACTCTTAGGTTTAACGGTTACACTTTGGTTTAGGGTTGAAGTTTACGGTTAGGGTTAAGATGAGGCGTTAGGGTTTGGTACAGGGTTAGGGTTAAGTGTTAGGTTTAGGGTTGAAGATTAGGATTAGGGTTAGGATTAAAGGTTAGCGTGAGAGTTAACGCTTAGGGTTAAGGTTAAGAGTTAGGGTTTAGGTTTAGGGTTAGGGTTAGGGTTAGTTTTAGGGTTAGAGTTATGTGGTATGGTTTGTGTTAGAGGTTAGGGTTAGGTTTACTGGTCACGGTTAGGGTTACGTTTAGGGGGTAGCATTAGGGTTAGGGTTAGGGTTAAGGGATAGTATTAGGGATAAGTGTTGGGCTTAGGGTTAGGGTTTAGTGTTAGGGTTAACATTAAGGATAATGTTAGGGTCAGGGTTAAATGCTTGGGTGCGGGTAATGGTTAGGCTCAGGATTAAGGTTCACGGATAGGGTTAGTGTTAAGGGTTACGGGTAGGTTTAGGGTCAGGGTTAGTGTTAGCATTAGTGCTTAAGGTTAGTATTAGGCGGTAGGTTAGATTTAGGGTTAGATCTAGGCGTTAGGGTAAGGGCTAGCGTTAGGGTTAAGAGATAGGGTTAGGTTTAATGCTTAGGATTAGGGTTAGGGTTTGGGGTTAAAGTAAGTGTTAGGGGTTAGGTTTAAGGATCCAAGGTTAGGGTTATTTTTAGCTGTAATGTTAGGGTTAGGGATAAGGGATCCCATTAGCATTAAGGGTCTTCCTTACTGTAGGGTTAAGGGTTAGGCTTAGAGTTAAAGGTAAAGGTTAGGGTCAGTGTTAAGATTTAGGGTGAGGGTTAACGGTTAGGGTAAAGGTTAAGCGTTAGGGTTAGGGATTAGTGATTAGGGTTTTTGGTTAGTGTTAGGGTTAGCGGTTAGGAGTTAGTGTTTTATGAAGGGTACGGTTAGAATTAGGATTGGGGTTAGAGTTAGGGTGAGGTATAGGGGTTAGGTTTAGGGGTTAGTTTTAGGGTAAAAGGATAGGATTAGGGTTACGGGTTGGGCTTAGGTTTAGGGTTAAAGTTTACTGCTAGGGTTAGGGATAGGGTTCATTGTTAGCTTTAGGGGTTCTGGTTAGGGTTAGGTGTTAGGTTAGTGTCAGGGTTAGGTCTAGTCGTGAGGGTAAGGTTTAGGGTTAGCTTTAAGAGCTAGGGTTAGGTTTAATGGTTAGGATTAGGATTAGGGTTAAGGTTTAGGGTAAGGCTTAGGGGTTAGGGTGAAGGGTTAGGGTCAAGTGTTAGGGTTTTTGTTAGGCATAGCGTTGGGGTTAGAAGTAAGGGTTACTGTCAGTGTTACGGTTGTAGGTAGGGTTTCGGTTAGGGTTAGCGGTTTAGAATTAGGGTTAGGGATTAGGTGTCACAGTGATGACTAGGAGATAGGGTTAGAATTATGGGATAGGGGTTGTTCTCAGGAAATGGGTTATGCATGAACGTTAGGATAAGAGGTTAAAGTTAGGCGCACGGTGAGGTTTACGTGTTAAGGGCAGAAATAGGAACAGGGTTGGGTGTTATGTTCAGGGTTAGGGTTATCTGTTAAAGGTATTGTTTATGCTTAGTGCACGGGCCCTGTCTGCATTAGGCGGGAGGGGGGAGTTTAGGGGGCTGGGATTGTACCCGGGAACCCACTTTATCATACTCTGGGTATGGGGCCGTGGGTTTCATGCAGGACACATTGGTAGAGCCTCCATTCACGCATGGTATGGGAGGATTGCAGGCTTTCTAAACTCTAAGAGAGCAAGAAGTCTGAGAATTAGATTTAGGGTTAGGATTATGGTTAGGGTTAAGGATGAAGTTTAGTGTTAGGGTGAGGGCTTAGGCTTAGGTAATAGGGTTAGGGTTAAAGGTTAGTCTTAGGTTTAACGGTTACACTTTGGTTTAGGGTTGAGGTTTACGGTTAGGCTTAAGATG
>NW_027182934.1:190000-222500 GCF_041146395.1 Eulemur rufifrons
AGGGGTTGGGGTTAGGGATAGGGTTAGGCTTGGGTTAGGGTTAGGGTAGGGTTAGGGATAGTGATAGGGGTTAGGGTTAGGGTTTGTGTTAGGGGTTAGGGTTAGGGTTAGGGGTTAGGGTTAGGGATTTGGGTTAGGGTTAGGCGTTAGGGTTAGGGTTAGGGTTAGGGGTTAGGGTTAGGGGTTAGGGTTAGGGGATAGGATTAGGGTTAGGTTTAGGGTTCGGGTTCGGGTTCGGGTTCGGGGTTAGGGTTAGGGGTAAGTGTTAGGGTTACGGGTTAGGATTAGGGGTTAGGGTTAGGGGTTCGGGTTGGGGTTAGGGTTAGGGTTAGGGGTTAGGGTTAGGGCTTGGGTTTAGGGTTAGGGTTAGGGTTTAGGGTTAGGGTTAGGGGTTAGGGTTAGGGTTAGGGTTTCGGTTAGGGTTAGGGTTCGGGTTAGGGTTAGGGGTTAGGGTTAGGGTTAGGGGTTAGGGGTGAGGGTTGGGGTTGGGGTTGGGGTTAGGGGTTAGGGTTAGGGTTAGAGTTAGGGTAGGGTTGGGTTAGGGTTAGGGTTATCATTAAGGATTAGGGTTAGGGTCAGGGTTAAATGCTTGGGTGCGGGTAATGGTTCGGGTCAGGGTTAAGGTTCACGGATAGGGTTAGTGTTAAGGGTTACGGGTAGATTTAGGTTTCAGGGTTAGAGTTAGCATTAGGGCTTAAGGTTAGGATTAGGCGGTAGGTTAGATTTAGGTTAAGATCTAGGCGTTATGGTAAGGGCTAGCGTTAGGGTTAAGAGATAGGGTTAGGTTTAATGCTTAGGATTAGGGTTAGGGTTTGGGGTTAAAGTAAATGTTACGGGTTAGGTTTAAGGATCCAAGGTTAGGGTTATTTTTAGCTGTAGTGTTAGGGTTACGGATAAGGGATCCCATTAGCATTAAGGGTCTTCCTTACTGTAGGGTTAAGGGTTAGGCTTAGAGTTAAAGGTTAAGGTTAGGGTCAGGGTTAAGATTTAGTTTTAGAGTTAACGGTTAGGGTAAAGGTTAAGCATTAGGGTTAGGGATTAGTGATTAGGGTTTTTGGTTAGTGTTAAGGTTAGCGGTTAGGAGTTAGTGTTTTGTGAAGGGGTATGGTTAGAATTAGGATTGGGGTTAGAGTTAGGGTGAGGTGTAGGGGTTAGGTTTAGGGGTTAGTTTTAGGGTAAAAGGATAGGATTAGGGTTACGGGTTCGGCTTAGGTTTAGGGTTAAAGTTTACTGCTAGGGTTAGGGATAGTGTTCAGGGTTAGCTTTAGTGGTTCTGGTTAGTGTTAGGTGTTAGGTTAGTGTCAGGGTTAGGTCTAGTCGTGAGGGTAAGGTTTAGGGTTAGCTTTAAGAGCTAGGGTTAGGTTTAATGGTTAGGATTAGGATTAGGGTTAAGGGTTAGGGTAAGGCTTAGGGGTTAGGGAGAAGGGTTAGGGTCAAGGGTTAGGGTTTTTGTTAGGCATAGCGTTGGGGTTAGAAGTAAGGGTTACTGTCAGTGTTAGGGTTGTAGGTAGGGTTACGGTTAGGGTTAGCGGTTTAGAATTAGGGTTAGGGATTAGGTGTCACCGTGATGACTAGGAGATAGGGTTAGAATTATGGGATAGGGGTTGTTCTCAGGAAATGGGTTATGCATTAACGTTAGGATAAGAGGTTACAGTTAGGCGCACGGTGAGGTTTACGTGTTAAGGGGAGAAATAGGAACAGGTTTGGGTGTTATGTTGAGGGTTAGGGATATCTGTTAAAGGTATTGTTAATGCTTAGCGCACGGGCCCTGTCTGCAGTAGACGGGCGTGGGGAGTTTAGGGGGCTGGGATTGTACCCGGGAACCCACTCTATCATACTGTGGGTATGGGCCCGTGGGTTTCATGCAGGACACAGTGGTAGAGCCTTCTTTGACGCATGGCATGGGAGGACTGCAGGCTTTCTAAACTCTAAGAAAGCAAGAAGTCTGAGATTTAGATTTAGGGTTAGGATTCTGGTTAGGGTTAAGGATGAAGTTTAGTGTTAGGGTGAGGACTTAGGGTTAGGGATTAGGGTTAGGGTTAAAGGTTACTCTTAGGTTTAACAGTTACTCTCTGGTTTAGGGTTGAGGTTTACGGTTAGGGTTAAGATGAGGGGTTAGGGTTTGGTACAGGGTTAGGTTTAAGTGTTAGGTTTAGGGTTGAAGATTAGGATTAGGGTTAGGATTAAAGGTTAGCGTGAGAGTTAACGCTTAGTGTTAAGGTTAAGAGTTAGGGTTTAGGGTTAGGGTTAGGGTTAGGGTTAGTTTTAGGGTTAGAGTTATGTGCTATGGTTTGTGTTAGAGGTTAGGGCTAGGTTTACTGATCACGGTTAGGGTTACGTTTAGGGGGTAGCATTAGGGTTAGGGTTAGGGTTAAGGGATAGGATTAGGGATAAGTGTTGGGCTTAGCTTTAGGGTTTAGTGTTAGGGTTAGCATTAAGGATTAGGGTTAGGGTCAGGGTTAAATGCTTGGGTGCGGGTAATGGTTAGGGTCAGGGTTAAGGTTCACGGATAGGGTTAGTGTTAAGGGTTACGGGTAGGTTTAGGGTTCAGGGTTAGAGTTAGCATTAGGGCTTAAGGTTAGGATTAGGCGGTAGGTTAGATTTAGGGTTAGATCTAGGCGTTAGGGTAAGGGCTAGCGTTAGGGTTAAGAGATAGGGTTAGGTTTAATGCTTAGGATTAGGGTTAGGGTTTGGAGTTAAAGTAAGTGTTATGGGTTAGGTTTAAGGATCCAATGTTAGGGTTATTTTTAGCTGTAGTGTTAGGGTTAGGGATAAGGGATCCCATTAGCATTAAGGGTCTTCCTTACTGTAGGGTTAAGGGTTAGGCTTAGAGTTAAAGGTTAAGGTTAGGGTCAGTGTTAAGATTTAGGGTGAGGGTTAACGGTTAGGGTAAAGGTTAAGCGTTAGGGTTAGGGATTATTGATTAGGGTTTTTGGTTAGTGTTAGGGTTAGCGGTTAGGAGTTAGTGTTTTATGAAGGGGTATGGTTCGAATTAGGATTGGGGTTAGAGTGAGGGTGAGGTATAGGGGTTAGGTTTAGGGGTTAGTTTTAGGGTAAAAGGATAGGATTAGGGTTACGGGTTGGGCTTAGGTTTAGGGTTAAAGTTTACTGCTAGGGTTAGGGATAGGGTTCAGGGTTAGCTTTAGGGGTTCTGGTTAGGGTTAGGTGTTAGGTTAGTGTCAGGGTTAGGTCTAGTCGTAAGGATAAGGTTTAGGGTTATCTTGAAGAGCTAGGGTTAGGTTTAATGGTTAGGATTAGGATTAGGGTTAAGGGTTAGGGTAAGGCTTAGGGGTTAGGGTCAAGGGTTAGGGTTTTTGTTAGGCATAGCGTTGGGGTTAGAAGTAAGGGTTACTGTCAGTGTTAGGGTTGTAGGTAGGGTTACGGTTAGGGTTAGCGGCTTAGAATTAGGGCTAGGGATTAGGTGTCACAGTGATGACTAGGATATAGGGTTGGAATTATGGGATAGGGGTTGTTCTCAGGAAATGGGTTATGCATTAACGTTAGGATGAGAGGTTAAAGTTAGGCGCACGGTGAGGTTTACGTGTTAAGGGGAGAAATAGGAACAGGGTTGGGTGTTATGTTCAGGGTTAGGGTTATCTGTTAAAGGTATTGTTTATGCTTAGCGCACGGGCACTGTCTGCATTGGGCCGGCGGGGGGAGTTTAGGGGGCTGGGATTGTACCCGGGAACCCACTCTATCATACTCTGGGTATGGGCCCATGGGTTTCATGCAGGACACAGTGGTAGAGCCTCCTTTCACGCATGGCATGGGAGGATTGCAGGCTTTCTAAACTCTAAGAAAGGAAGAAGTCTGAGAATTAGATTTAGGGTTAGGATTCTGGTTAGGGTTAAGGATGAAGTTTAGTGTTAGGGTGAGGGCTTAGGGTTAGGGATTAGGGTTAGGGTTAAAGGTTACTCTTAGGTTTAACGGTTACACTTTGGTTTAGGGTTGAGGTTTACGGTTAGGGTTAAGATGAGGGGTTAGGGTTTGGTACAGGGTTAGGGTTAAGTGTTAGGTTTAGGGTTGAAGATTAGGATTAGGGTTAGGATTAAAGGTTAGCGTGAGAGTTAACGCTTAGGGTTAAGGTTAAGAGTTAGGGTTTAGGGTTAGGCTTAGGGTTAGGGTTAGTTTTAGGGTTAGAGTTATGTGCTATAATTGTGTTAAAGGTTAGGGTTAGGTTTACTGGTCACGGTTAGGGTTACGTTTAGGGTTTAGCATTAGGGTTAGGGTTAGGGTTAAGGGATAGGATTAGGGATAAGTGTTGGGCTTAGGGTTAGGATTTAGTGTTGGGGTTAGCATTAAGGATTAGGATTAGGGTCAGGGTTAAATGCTTGGGTGCGGGTAATGTTTAGGGTCAGGGTTTAGGTTCACGGATAGGGTTAGTGTTAAGGGTTACGGGTAGGTTTAGGGTTCAGGGTTAGTGTTAGCATTAGGGCTTAAGGTTAGGATTAGGCGGTAGGTTAGATTTAGGGTTAGATCTAGGCGTTAGGGTAAGGGCTAGCGTTAGGGTTAAGCGATAGGGTTAGGTTTAATGCTTAGGATTAGGGTTAGGGTTTGGGGTTAAAGTAAGTGTTAGGGGTTAGGTTTAAGGATCCAAGGTTAGGGTTATTTTTAGCTGTAGTGTTAGGGTTAGGGATAAGGGAGCCCATCAGCATTAAGGGTCTTCCTTACTGTAGGGTTAAGGGTTAGGCTTAGAGTTAAAGGTTAAGGTTAGGGTCAGTGTTAAGATTTAGGGTGAGGGTTAACGGTTAGGGTAAAGGTTAAGCCTTAGGGTTAGGGATTAGTGATTAGGGTTTTTGGTTAGTGTTAGGGTTAGCGGTTAGGAGTTAGTGTTTTATGAAGGGGTATGGTTAGAATTAGGATTGGGGTTAGAGTTAGGGTGAGGTATAGGGGTTAGGTTTAGGGGTTAGTTTTAGGGTAAAAGGATAGGATTAGGGTTACGGGTTGGGCTTAGGTTTAGGGTTAAAGTTTACTGCTAGGGTTAGGGATAGGGTTCAGGGTTAGCTTTAGGGGGTCTGGTTAGTGTTAGGTGTTAGGTTAGTGTCAGGGTTAGGTCTAGTCGTGAGGGTAAGGTTTAGGGTTAGCTTTAAGAGCTAGGGTTAGGTTTAATGGTTAGCATTAGGATTAGGGTTAAGGGTTAGGGTGAAGGGTTAGGGTCAAGGGTTAGGGTTTTTGTAAGGCATAGCGTTGGGTTTAGAAGTAAGGGTTACTGTCAGTGTTAGGGTTGTAGGTAGGGTTACGGTTAGGGTTAGCGGTTTAGAATTAGGGTTAGGGATTAGGTGTCACAGTGATGACTAGGAGATAGGGTTAGAATTATGGGATAGGGGTTGATCTCAGGAAATGGGTTATGCATTAACGTTAGGATAAGAGGTTAAAGTTAGGCGCACGGTGAGGTTTACGTGTTAAGGGGAGAAATAGGAACAGGGTTGGGTGTTATGTTCAGGGTTAGGGTTATCTGTTAAAGGTATTGTTTATGCTTAGCTTACGGGCCCTGTCTGCATTAGGCGGGCGGGGGCAGGTTAGGGGGCTGGGATTGTACCCGGGAACCCACTGTATCATACTCTGGGTATGGTCCCGTGGGTTTCATGCAGGACACAGTGGTAGAGCCTCCTTTCACGCATGGCATGGGAGGATTGCAGGCTTTCTAAACTCTAAGAAAGGAAGAAGTCTGAGAATTAGATTTAGGGTTAGGATGCTGGTTAGGGTTAAGGATGAAGTTTAGTGTTAGGGTGAGGGCTTAGGGTTAGGGAACAGGGTTAGGGTTAAAGGTTACTCTTAGGTTTAACGGTTACACTTTGGTTTAGGGTTGAGGTTTACGGTTAGGGTTAAGATGAGGGATTAGGGTTTGGTACAGGGTTAGGGTTAAGTGTTAGGTTTAGGGTTGAAGATTAGGATTAGGGTTAGGATTAAAGGTTAGCGTGAGAGTTAACGCTTAGGGTTAAGGTTAAGAGTTAGGGTATAGGGTTAGGTTTAGGGTTAGGGTTAGTTTTAGGGTTAGAGTTATGTGCTATGGATTGTGTTAGAGGTTAGGGTTAGGTTTACTGGTCACGCTTAGGGTTACGTTTAGGGGGTAGCATTAGGGTTACAGTTAGTGTTAAGGGATAGGATTAGGGATAAGTATTGGGCATAGGGTTAGGGTTTGGTGTTAGGGTTAGCGTTAGGGTTAGGGTTAGGGGTTAGGGTTAGGGTTAGGAGGTAGGGTTAGGGGTTAGGCTTTACGGTTTAGGGTTAGGGTTAGGGGTTAGGGTTAGGGTTAGGGTTGGGGTTAGGGTTAGGGGTTAGGTTTAGGATTAGGTGTTAGGGTTAGGGTTAGGGTTAAGGGTTATGGTTAGTGTTAGGGGTTAGTGTTAGTGGTTAGGGTTAGGGTTAGGGGTTAGGGTTAGGGTTAGGGGATAGGATTAGAGTTAGGGTTAGGGTTAGGTTTTGGGTTAGGGTTAGGGTTAGGGTTCGGGTTCGCGTTCGGGGTTAGGGTTAGGGGTTAGGGTTAGGGTTTGGGTTCGGGTTCGGGGTTAGGGTTAGGGGTTAGGGGTAGGGGTTAGGTTTAGGGTTAGGGGTTAGGGGTTAGGGTTAGGGGTTAGGGTTAGGGTTAGGGGTTAGGGTTAGGGTTAGGGGTTAGGGTTAGGGTTAGGGTAGGATTAGGGTAGGGTTGTGTTGGGTTAGGGTTAGGGTTAGGGTTTAGGGTTAGGGGTTAGGGTTAGGGTTAGGGTTGGGTTAGGGTTAGGGTTAGGGGTTAGGGTTAGGGTTAGGGTAGGGTTAGGGTTAGGGTTAGGGGTTAGGATTAAGGGTTAGGGTTTGGGTTAGGGGTAGGGTTATGGTTAGCGGTTAGGGTTAGGGTTAGGGTTAGGGGTTAGGGTTAGGGGTTAGGGTTAGGGGTAGGTTTATGAGTTAGGATTAGGGGTTAGGGTTAGGGTTAGGGGTTAGGGTTAGGGTTAGGGTTAGGGTTTCGGTTAGGGTTAGGGTTAGGGTTAGGGGTTATGGTTAGGGGTTAGGGTTAGGGTTAGGGGTTAGGGTTAGGGGTTAGGGTTAGGGTTAGGGATTAGGGTTAGGGGTAGGGGTAGGGTTAGGTTTAAGGTTAGGGGTTTGTGTTAGGGGTTAGGGTTAGGGTTAGGGTTAGGGTTTAGGGTTAGCGGTTAGGGTTAGGGTTGGGGTTGGGGTTGGGACAAGGGTTAGGGGTTAGGGTTAGAGGTTGGGTTAGGGTTAGGGTTTAGGTTAGGGTTAGGGGTTAGGGTTAGGGTTAGGGTAGGGTTAGGGTTGGGTTAGGGTTAGGGTTAGGGGTTAGGGTTAGGGTTAGGGTTAGTTTTAGGGTTAGAGTTATGTGCTATGATTTGTGTTAGAAGTTAGGTTTAGGTTTACTGGTCACAGTTAGTGTTACGTTTAGGGGTTAGCATTACGGTTAGGGTTAGGGTTAGGGTTAAGTGATAGGATTAGGGTTAAGTGTTGGAATTAGGGTTAGGGTTTAGTGTTAGGGTTATCATTAAGGATTAGGGTTAGGGTCATGGTTAAATGCTTGGGTGCGGGTAATGGTTAGGGTCAGGGTTAAGGTTCACGGATAGGGTTAGTGTTAAGGGTTACGGGTAGGTTTACGGTACAGGGTTAAAGTTAGCATTAAGGCTTAAGGTTAGGATTAGGCGGTAGGTTAGATTTAGGGTTAGATCTAGGCGTTAGTGTAAGGGCTAGCGTTAGGGTTAAGAGATAGGGTTAGGTTTAATGCCTAGGATTAGGGTTAGGGTTTGGGGTTAAAGTAAGTGTTAGGGGTTAGGTTTATGGATCCAAGGTTAGGGTTATTTTTAGCTGTAGTGTTAGAGTTAGGGATAAGGGATCCCATTAGCATTAAGGGTCTTCCTTACTGTAGGGATAAGGGTTAGGCTTAGAGTTAAAGGTTAAGGTTACGGTCAGTGTTAAGATTTAGGGTGAGGGTTAACGGTTAGGGTAAAGGTTAAGCGTTAGGGTTAGGGATTAGTGATTAGGGTTTTTGGTTAGTGTTAGGGTTAGAGGTTAGGAGTTAGTGTTTTAGGAAGGGGTATATTTAGAATTAGGATTGGGTTTAGAGTTAGGGTGAGGTATTGGGGTTAGTTTTAAGGGTTAGTTTTAGGGTAAAAGGATTGGATTATGGCTAAGGGTTGGGCTTAGGTTTAGGGTTAAAGTTTACTGCCAAGGTTAGGGATAGGGTTCAGGGTTAGCTTTAGGGGTTCTGGTTAGGGTTAGGTGTTAGGTTAGTGTCAGGGTTAGGTCTAGTCGTGAGGGTAAGGTTTAGGGTTAGCTTTAAGAGCTAGGGTTAGGTTTAATGGTTAGGATTAGGATTAGGGTTAAGGGTTAGGGTAAGGCTTAGGGGTTAGGGTGAAGGGTTAGGGTCAAGGGTTAGGGTTTTTGTTAGGCATAGCGTTGGGGTTAGAAGTAAGGGTTACTGTCAGTGTTAGGGTTGTATGTAGGGTTACGGTTAGGGTTAGCGGTTTAGAATTAGGGTTAGGGATTAGGTGTCACAGTGATGACTAGGAGATAGGGTTAGAATTATGGGATAGGGGTTGTTCTCAGGAAATGGGTTATGCATTAACGTTAGGTTAAGAGGTTAAAGTTAGGCGCACGGTGAGGTTTACGTGTTAAGGGGAGAAATAGGAACAGGGTTGGGTGTTATGTTCAGGGTTAGGCTTATCTGTTAAAGGTATTGTTTATGCTAGCGCACGGGCCCTGTCTGCATTAAGCGGGTGGGGGGAGTTTAGGGGGCTGGGATTGTACCCGGGAACCCACTCTGTCATACTCTGGGTATGGGCCCGTGGGTTTCATGCAGGACACAGTGGTAGAGCCTCCTTTCACGCATGGCATGGGAGGATTGCAGGCTTTCTAAACTCTAAGCAAGCAAGAAGTCTGAGAATTAGATTTAGGGTTAGGATTATAATTAGGGTTAAGGATGAAGTTTAGTGTTAGGGTGAGGACTTAGGGTTAGGGATTAGGGTTAGGGTTAAAGGTTGCTCTTAGGTTTAACGGTTACACTTTGGTTTAGGGTTGAGGTTTACGGTTAGGGTTAAGATGAGGGGTTAGGGTTTGGTACAGGGTTAGGGTTAAGTGTTAGGTTTAGGGTTGAAGATTAGGATTAGGGTTAGGATTAAAGGTTAGCGTGAGAGTTAACGCTTAGGGTTAAGGTTAAGAGTTAGGGTTTAGGGTTAGGGTTAGGGTTAGGGTTAGTTTTAGGGTTAGAGTTATGTGCTATGGTTTCTGTTAGAGATCAGGGTTAGGTTTACTGATCACGGTTAGGGTTACGTTTAGGGGGTAGCATTAGGGTTAGGGTTAGGGTTAAGGGATAGGATTAGGGATAAGTGTTGGGCTTAGGGTTCGGGTTTAGTGTTAGGGTTAGCATTGAGGATTAGGGTTAGGGTCAGGGTTAAATGCTTGGGTGCGTGTAATGGTTAGGGTCACGGTTAAGGTTCACGGACAGGGTTAGTGTTAAGGGTTACGGGTAGGTTTAGGGTTCAGGGTTAGTGTTAGCATTAGGGCTTAAGGTTAGGATTAGGCGGTAGGTTAGATTTAGGGTTAGATCTAGGCGTTAGGGTAAGGGCTAGCGTTAGGGTTAAAAGATAGGGTTAGGTTTAATGCTTAGGATTAGGGTTAGGGTTTGGGGTTAAAGTAAGTGTTATTGGTTAGGTTTAAGGATCCAAGGTTAGGGTTATTTTTAGCTGTAGTGTTAGGGTTAGGGATAAGGGATCCCATCAGCATTAAGGGTATCCTTACTGTAGGGTTAAGGGTTAGGCTTAGAGTTAAAGGTTAAGGTTAGGGTCAGTGTTAAGATTTAGGGTGAGGGTTAACGGTTAGGGTAAAGGTTAAGCGTTAGGGTTAGGGATTAGTGATTAGGGTTTTTGGTTAGTGTTAGGGTTAGCGGTTAGGAGTTAGTGTTTTATGAAGGGGTATGGTTAGAATTAGGATTGGGGTTAGAGTTAGGGTGAGGTATAGGGGTTAGGTTTAGGGGTTAGTTTTGGGGAAAAGGATAGGATTAGGGTTACGGGTTGGGCTTAGGTTTAGGGTTAAAGTTTACTGCTAGGGTTAGGGATAGGGTTCAGGGTTAGCTTTAGGGGTTCTGGTTAGGGTTAGGTGTTAGGTTAGTGTCAGGGTTAGGTCTAGTCGTGAGGGTAAAGTTTAGGGTTAGCTTTAAGAGCTAGGGTTAGGTTTAATGATTAGGATTAGGATTAGGGTTAAGGGTTAGGGTAAGGCTTAGGGGTTAGGGTGAAGGGTTAGGGTCAAGTGTTAGGGTATTTGTTAGGCATAGCGTTGGGGTAGGAAGTAAGGGTTACTGTCAGTGTTAGGGTTGTAGTTAGGGTTACGGTTAGGGTTAGCGGTTTAGAATTAGGGTTAGGGATTAGGTGTCACAGTGATGACTAGGAGATAGGGTTAGAATTATGGGATAGGGGTTGTTCTCAGCAAATGGGTTATGCATTAACGTTAGGATAAGAGGTTAATGTTAGGCGCACGGTGAGGTTTAAGTGTTAAGGGGAGAAATAGGAACAGGGTTGGGTGTTATGTTCAGGGTTAGGGTTATCTGTTAAAGGTATTGTTTATGCTTTGCGCACGGGCCTTGTCTGCATTAGGCGGGCGGGGGGAGTTTAGGGGTCTGGGATTGTACCCGGGAACCCACTCTATCATACTCTGGGTATGGGCCCGTGGGTTTCATGCAGGACACAGTGGTAGAGCCTCCTTTCACGCATGGCATGGGAGGATTGCAGGCTTTCTAAACTCTAAGAGAGCAAGAAGTCTGAGAATTAGATTTAGGGTTAGGATTATGGTTAGGGTTAAGGATGAAGTTTAGTGTTAGGGTGAGGGCTTAGGGTTAGGGATTAGGGTTAGGGTTAAAGGTTACTCTTAGGTTTAACGGTTACACTTTGGTTTAGGGTTGAGGTTTACGGTTAGGGTTAAGATGAGGGGTTAGGGTTTGGTACAGGGTTAGGGTTAAGTGTTAGGTTTAGGGTTGAAGATTAGGATTAGGTTTAGGATTAAAGGTTAGCGTGAGAGTTAACGCTTAGGGTTAAGGTTAAGAGTTAGGGTTTAGGGTTAGGGTTAGGGTTAGTTTTAGGGTTAGAGTTATGTGCTATGGTTTTGTTAGAGGTTAGGGTTAGGTTTACTGGTCACGGTAAGGGTTACGTTTAGGGGTTAGCATTAGGGTTAGGGTTAGGGTTAAGGGATAGGATTAGGGTTAAGTGTTGGGCTTAGGGTTAGGGTTTAGTGTTAGGGTTAGCATTAAGGATTAGGGTTAGGGTCAGGGTTAAATGCTTGGGGGCGGGTAATGGTTAGGGTCAGGGTTAAGGTTCACGGATAGGGTTAGTGTTAAGGGTTACGGGTAGGTTTAGGGTTCAGGGTTAGTGTTAGCATTAGGGCTTAAGGTTAGGATTAGGCGGTAGGTTAGATTTAGGGTTAGATCTAGGCGTTAGTGTAAGGGCTAGCGTTAAGGTTAAGAGATAGGGTTAGGTTTAATGCTTAGGATTATGGTTAGGGTTTGGGGTGAAAGTAAGTGTTAGGGGTTAGGTTTAAGGATCAAAGGTTAGGGTTATTTTTAGCTGTAGTGTTAGGGTCAGGGATAAGGGATCCCATTAGCATTAAGGGTCTTCCTTACTGTAGGGTTAAGGGTTAGGCTTAGAGTTAAAGGTTAAGGATAGGGTCAGTGTTAAGATTTAGGGTGAGGGTTAACGGTTAGGGTAAAGGTTAAGCGTTAGGGTTAGGGATTAGTGATTAGGGTTTTTGGTTAGTGTTAGGGTTAGCGGTTAGGAGTTAGTGTTTTATGAAGGGGTATGGTTAGAATTAGGATTGGGGTTAGAGTTAGGGTGAGGTATAGGGGTTAGGTTTAGGGGTTAGTTTTAGGGTAAAAGGATAGGATTAGGGTTACAGGTTGGGCTTAGGTTTAGGGTTAAAGTTTACTGCTAGGGTTAGGGATAGGGTTCAGGGTTAGCTTTAGGGGTTCTGGTTAGGGTTAGGTGTTAGGTTAGTGTCAGGTTAGGTCTAGTCGTGAGGGTAAGGTTTAGGGTTAGCTTTAAGAGCTAGGGTTAGGTTTAATGGTTAGGGTTAGGTTTAATGTTTAGGATTAGGATTCGGGTTAAGGGTTAGGGTAAGGCTTAGGGGTTAGGGTGAAGGGTTAGGGTCAAGGGTTAGGGTTTTTGTTAGGCATAGCGTTGGGGTTAGAAGTAAGGGTTACTGTCAGTGTTAGGGTTGTAGGTAGGGTTACGGTTAGGGTTAGCGGTTTAGAATTAGGGTTAGGGATTAGATGTCACAGTGATGACTACGAGATAGGGTTAGAATTATGGGATAGGGGTTGTTCTCAGGAAATGGGTTATGCATTAACGTTAGGATAAGAGGTAAAAGTTAGGCGCACGGTGAGGTTTACGTGTTAAGGGGAGAAATAGGAACAGGGTTGGGTGTTATGTTCAGGGTTAGGGTTATCTGTTAAAGGTATTGTTTATGCTTAGCGCACGGGCCCTGTCTGCATTAGGCGGGCGGGGGGAGTTTAGGGGGCTGGGATTGTACCCGGGAACCCACTCTATCATACTCTGGGTATGGGCCCGTGGGTTTCATACAGGACAGAGTGGTAGAGCCTCCTTTCACGCATGGCATGGGAGGATTGCAGGCTTTCTAAACTCTAAGAAAGCAAGAAGTCTGAGAATTAGATTTAGGGTTAGGATTCTGGTTAGGGTTACGGATGAAGTTTAGTGTTAGGGTGAGGGCTTAGGGTTAGGGATTAGCGTTAGGGTTAAAGGTTACTCTTAGATTTAACGGTTACACTTTGGTTTCGGGTTGAGGTTTACGGTTAGGGTTAAGATGAGGGGTTAGGGTTAGGTACAGGGTTAGGGTTAAGTGTTAGGTTTAGGGTTGAAGATTAGGATTAGGGTTAGGATTAAAGGATAGCGTGAGAGTTAACGCTTAGGGTTAAGGTTAATCATTAGGGGTTAGGGTAAGTTTTAGGGTTAGTTTTAGGGTTAGAGTTATGTGCTATGGTTTGTGTTAGAGGTTAGGGTTAGGTTTACTAATCACGGTTAGGGTTACGTTTAGGGGTTAGCATTAGGGTTAGGCTTAGGGTTAAGGGATAGGATTAGGGATAAGTGTTGGGCTTAGGGTTAGGGTTTAGTGTTAGGGTTAGCATTAAGGATTAGGGTTAGGGTCAGGGTTAAATGCTTGGGTGCGGGTAATGGTTAGGGTCAGGGTTAAGGTTCACGGATAGGGTTAGAGTTAAGGGTTTCGGGTAGGTTTACGGTACAGGGTTAGAGTTAGCATTAAGGCTTAAGGTTAGGATTAGGCGGTAGGTTAGATTTAGTGTTAGATCTAGGCGTTAGGGTAAGGGCTAGCGTTAGGGTTAAGAGATAGGGTTAGGTTTAATGCTTAGGATTAGGGTTAGGGTTTGGGGTTAAAGTAAGTGTTAGGGGTTAGGTTTAAGGATCCAAGGTTAGGGTTATTTTTAGCTGTAGTGTTAGGGTTAGGGATAAGGGATCCCATTAGCATTAAGGGTCTTCCTTACTGTAGGGTTAAGGGTTAGGCTTAGAGTTAAAGGTTAAGGTTAGGGTCAGTGTTAAGATTTATGGTGAGGGTTAACGGTTAGGGTAAAGGTTAAGCGTTAGGGTTAGGGATTAGTGATTAGGGTTTTTGATTAGTGTTAGGGTTAGCGGTTATGAGTTAGTGTTTTATGAAGGGGTATGGTTAGAATTAGGATTGGGGTTAGAGTTAGGGTGAGGTATAGGCTTTAGGTTTAGGGGTTAGTTTTAGGGTAAAAGGATAGGATTAGGGTTACGGGTTGGGCTTCGGTTTAGGGTTAAGGTTTACTGCTAGGGTTCGGGATAGGGTTCAGGGTTAGCTTTAGGGGTTCTGGTTAGGGTTAGGTGTTAGGTTAGTGTCAGGGTTAGGTCTAGTCGTGAGGGTAAGGTTTAGGGTTAGCTTTAAGAGCTAGGGTTAGGTTTAATGGTTAGGATTAGGATTCGGGTTAAGGGTTAGGGTAAGGCTTAGGGGTTAGGGTGAAGGGTTAGGGTCAAGGGTTAGGGTTTTTGTTAGGCATAGCGTTGGGGTTAGAAGTAAGGGTTACTGTCAGTGTTAGGGTTGTAGGTAGGGTTACGGTTAGGGTTAGGGGTTTAGAATTAGGGTTAGGGATTAGGTGTCACAGTGATGACTAGGAGATAGGGTTAGAATTATGGGATAGGGGTTGTTCTCAGGAAATGGGTTATTCATTAACGTTAGGATGAGAGGTTAAAGTTAGGCGCACGGTGAGGTTTACGTGTTAAGGGGAGAAATAGGAACAGGGTTGGGTGTTATGTTCAGGGTTAGGGTTATCTGTTAAAGGTATTGTTTATGCTTTGCGCACGGGCCTTGTCTGCATTAGGCGGGCGGGGGGAGTTTAGGGGGCTGGGATTGTACCCGGGAACCCACTCTATCATACTCTGGGTATGGGCCCGTGGGTTTCATGCAGGACACAGTGGTAGAGCCTCCTTTCACGCATGGCATGGGAGGATTGCAGGCTTTCTAAACTCTAAGAGAGCAAGAAGTCTGAGAATTAGATTTAGGGTTAGGATTATGGTTAGGGTTAAGGATGAAGTTTAGTGTTAGGGTGAGGGCTTAGGGTTAGGGATTAGGGTTAGGGTTAAAGGTTACTCTTAGGTTTAACGGTTACACTTTGGTTTAGGGTTGAGGTTTACGGTTAGGGTTAAGATGAGGGGTTAGGGTTTGGTACAGGGTTAGGGTTAAGTGTTAGGTTTAGGGTTGAAGATTAGGATTAGGGTTAGGATTAAAGGTTAGCGTGAGAGTTAACGCTTAGGGTTAAGGTTAAGAGTTAGGGTTTAGGGTTAGGGTTAGTGTTAGTTTTAGGGTTAGAGTTATGGGCTATGGTTTTGTTAGAGGTTAGGGTTAGGTTTATTGGTCACGGTAAGGGTTACGTTTAGGGGTTAGCATTAGGGTTAGGGTTCGGGTTAAGGGATAGGATTAGGGTTAATTGTTGGGCTTAGGGTTAGGGTTTAGTGTTAGGGTTAGCATTAAGGATTAGGGTTAGGGTCAGGGTTAAATGCTTGGGTGCTAGTAATGGTTAGGGTCAGGATTAAGGTTCACGGATAGGGTTAGTGTTAAGGGTTACGGGTAGGTTTAGGGTTCAGGGTTAGTGTTAGCATTAGGGCTTAAGGTTAGGATTAGGCGGTAGGTTAGATTTAGGGTTAGATCTAGGCCTTAGTGTAAGGCTAGCGTTAGGGTTAAGAGATAGGGTTAGGTTTAATGCTTAGGATTAGGGTTAGGGTTTGGTGTTAAAGTAAGTGTTAGGGGTTAGGTTTAAGGATCAAAGGTTAGGGTTATTTTTAGCTGTAGTGTTAGGGTCAGTGATAAGGGATCCCATTAGCATTAAGGGTCTTCCTTACTGTAGGGTTATGTGTTAGGCTTATAGTTAAAGGTTAAGGTTAGGGTCAGTGTTAAGATTTAGGGTGAGGGTTAACGGTTAGGGTAAAGGTTAAGCGTTAGGGTTAGGGATTAGTGATTAGGGTTTTTGATTAGTGTTAGGGTTAGCGGTTAGGAGTTGGTGTTTTATGAAGGGGTATGGTTAGAATTAGGATTGGGGTTAGAGTTAGGGTGAGGTATAGGGGTTAGGTTTAGGGGTTAGTTTTAGGGTAAAAGGATAGGATTAGGGTTACAGGTTGGGCTTAGGTTTAGGTTTAAAGTTTACTGCTAGGGTTAGGGATAGGGTTCAGGGTTAACTTTAGGGGTTCTGGTTAGGGTTAGGTGATAGGTTAGTGTCAGGGTTAAGTCTAGTCGTGAGGGTAAGGTTTAGGGTTAGCTTTAAGAGCTAGGGTTAGGGTTAATGGTTAGGATTAGGATTAGGGTTAAGGGTTAGGGTAAGGCTTAGGAGTTAGGGTCAAGGGTTAGGGATTTTGTTAGGCATAGCATTGGGGTTAGAAGTAAGGGTTACTGTCAGTGTTAGGGTTGTAGGTAGGGTTACGGTTATGGTTAGCGGTGTAGAATTAGGGTCAGGGATTAGGTGTCACAGTGATGACTAGGAGATAAGGTTAGAATTATGGGATAGGGGTTGTTCTCAGGAAATGGGTTATGCATTAACGTTAGGATAAGAGGTTAAAGTTAGGCGCACGGGGAGGTTTACGTGTTAAGGGGAGAAATAGGAACAGGGTTGGGTGTTATGTTCAGGGTTAGGGTTATCTGTTAAAGGTATTGTTTATGCTTAGCGCACGGGCCCTGTCTGCATTAGGCGGGTGGGGGGAGTTTAGGGGGCTGGGAATGTACCCGGGAACCCACTCTATCATACTCTGGGTATGGGCCCGTGGGTTTCATGCAGGACACAGTGGTAGAGCCCCCTTTCACCCAAGCATGGGAGGATGGCAGGCTTTTTAAACTCTAAGAAAGTAAGAAGTGTGAGAATGAGATTTAGGGTTGGATTCTGGTTAGGGTTAAGGATGAAGTTTAATGTTAGGGTGAGGGCTTAGGGTTAGGGATTAGGGTTAGGTTTAAAGGTTACTCTTAGGTTTAACGGTTACACTTTGGTTTAGGGTTGAGGTTTACGGTTAGGGTTAAGATGAGGGGTTAGGTTTTGGTACAGGGTTACGGTTAAGTGTTAGGTTTAGGGTTGAAGATTAGGATTAGAGTTAGGATTAAAGGTTAGCGTGAGAGTTAACGCTTAGGGTTAAGGTTAAGAGTTAGGGTTTAGGGTTAGGTTTAGTTTTAGGGTTAGAGTTATGTGCTATGGTTTGTGTTAGAGGTTAGGGTTAGGTTTACTGGTCACGGTTAGGGTTACGTTTAGGGGGTAGCATTAGGGTTAGGGTTAGGGTTAAGGGATAGGATTAGGGATAAGTGTTGGGCTTAGGGTTAGGGTTTAGTGTTAGGTTTAGCATTAAGGTTTAGGGTTAGGGTCAGGGTTAAATGCTTGGGTGCGGGTAATGGTTAGGGTCACGGTTAAGGTTCACGGATAGGGTTAGTGTTAAGGGTTACGGGTAGGTTTAGGGTTCAGGGTCAGAGTTAGCATTAGGGCTTAAAGTTAGGATTAGGCGGTAGGTTAGATTTAGGGATAGATCTACGCGTTAGGGTAAGGGCTAGCGTTAGGGTTAAGAGATAGGGTTAGGTTTAATGCTTAGGATTAGGGTTAGGGTTTGGGGTTAAAGTAAGTGTTAGGGGTTAGGTTTAAGGATCCAAGGTTAGGGTTATTTTTAGCTGTAGTGTTAGGGTTAGGGATAAGGGATCCCATTAGCATTAAGGGTCTTCCTTACTGTAGGGTTAAGGGTTAGGCTTAGAGTTAAAGGTTAAGGTTAGGGTCAGTGTTAAGATTTAGGGTGAGGGTTAACGGTTAGGGTAAAGGTTAAGCGTTAGGGTTAGGGATTAGAAATTAGGGTTTTGGTTAGTGTTAGGGTTAGCGGTTAGGAGTTAGTGTTTTATGAAGGGGTATGGTTAGAATTAGGATTGAAGTAAGAGATAGGGTGAGGTATAGGGGTTAGGTTTAGGGGTTAGGTTTAGGGGTTAGTTTTAGGGTAAAAGGATAGGATTAGGGTTACGGGTTGGGCTTAGGTTTAGGTTTAAAGTTTACTGCTAGGGTTAGGGATAGGGTTCAGGGTTAGCTTTAGTGGTTCTGGTTAGGGTTAGGTGTTAGGTTAGTGTCAGGGTTAGGTCTACTCGTGAGGGTAAGGTTTAGGGTTAGCTTTAAGAGCTAGGGTTAGGTTTAATGGTTAGGATTAGGATTAGGGTTAAGGGTTAGGGTTAGGCTTAGGGGTTAGGGTGAAGGGTTAGGGTCAAGGGTTAGGGTTTTTGTTAGGCATAGCGTTGGGGTTAGAAGTAAGGGTTACTGTCAGTGTTAGGGTTGTAGGTAGGGTTACAGTTAGGGTTAGCGGTTTAGAATTAGGGTTAGCGATTAGGTGTCACAGTGATGACTAGGAGGTAGGGTTAGAATTATGGGATAGGGGTTGTTCTCAGGAAATGGGTTATGCATTAACGTTAGGATAAGAGGTTAAAATTAGGCGCACTGTGAGGTTTACGTGTTAAGGGGAGAAATAGGAAGAGGGTTGGGTGTTATGTTCAGGGTTAGGGTTATCTGTTAAAGGTATTGTTTATGCTTAACGCACGGGCACTGTCTGCATTAGGTGTGCGGGTGGAGTTTAGGGGGCTGGGATTGTACCCGGGAACCCACTCTATCATACTCTGCGTATGGGCCCATGGGTTTCATGCAGGACACAGTGGTAGAGCCTCCTTTCACGCATGGCATGGGAGGATTGCAGGCTTTCTAAACTCTAAGAAAGCAAGAAGTCTGAGAATTAGATTTAGGGTTAGGATTTTGGTTGGGGTTAAGGATGAAGTTTAGTGTTAGGGTGAGGGCTTAGGGTTAGGGATTAGGGTTAGGGTTAAAGGTTACTCTTAAGTTTAACGGTTACACTTTGGTTTAGGGTTGAGGTTTACGGTTAGGGTTAAGATCAGGGGTTAGGGTTAGGGTTAGGGTTAAGTGTTAGGTTTAGGGTTGAAGATTAGGATTAGGGTTAGGATTAAAGGATAGCGTGAGAGTTAACGCTTAGGTTTAAGATTATCAGTTAGTGTTTAGGGTTAGGGTTAGGGTTAGGGTTAGTATTAGGGTTAGAGTTATGTGCTATGGTTTGTGTTTGAGGTTAGGGTTAGGTTTACTGGTGACGGTTAGGGTTAGGTTTAGGTTTTAGCATTAGGGTTAGGGTTAGGGTTAGGGTTAAGGGATAGGATTAGGGTTAAGTGTTGGGCTTAGGGTTAGGGTTTAGTGTTAGGGTTATCATTAAGGACTAGGGGTAGGGTCAGGGTTAAATGCTTGGGTGCGGGTAATGGTTAGGGTCAGGGTTAAGGTTCACGGATAGTGTTAGTGTTAAGGGTTACGGGTAGGTTTAGGGTTTAGGGTTAGAGTTAGCATTAGGGCTTAAGGTTAGGATTAGGCGGTAGGTTAGATTTAGGGTTAGATCTAGGCGTTAGGGTAAGGGCTACCGTTAGGTTTAAGAGATAAGATTAGGTTTAATGCTTAGGATTAGGGTTAGGGTTTGGAGTTAAAGTAAGTGTTACGGGTTAGGTTTAAGGATCCAAGGTTAGGGTTATTTTTAGCTGTAGTGTTAGGGTTAGGGATAAGGGATCCCATTAGCATTAAGGGTCTTCCTTACTGTAGGGTTAAGGGTTAGGCTTAGAGTTAAAGGTTAAGGTTAGGGTCAGTGTTAAGATTTAGGGTGAGGGTTAACGGTTAGGGTAAAGGTTAAGCGTTAGGGTTAGGGATTAGTGATTTGGGTTTTTGGTTAGTGTTAGGGTTAGCGGTTAGGAGTTAGTGTTTTATGAAGGGGTATGGTTAGAATTAGGATTGGGGTTAGAGTTAGGGTGAGGTATAGGGGTTAGGTTTAGGGGTTAGTTTTAGGGTAAAAGGATAGGATTAGGGTTACGGGTTGGGCTTAGGTTTAGGGTTAAACTTTACTGTTAGGGTTAGGGATAGGGTTCAGGGTTAGCTTTAGGGGTTCTGGTTAGGGTTAGGTGTTAGGTTAGTGTCAGGGTTAGGTCTAGTCGTGAGGGTAAGGTTTAGGGTTAGCTTTAAGAGCTAGGGTTAGGTTTAATGGTTAGGATTAGGATTAGGGTTAAGGGTTAGGGTTAGGCTTAGGGGTTAGGGTGAAGGGATAGGGTCAAGGGTTAGGGTTTTTGTTAGGCATAGCGTTGGGGTTAGAAGTAAGGGTTACTGTCAGTGTTAGGGTTGTAGGTAGGGTTACGGTTAGGGTTAGAGGTTTAGAATTAGGGTTAGGGATTAGGTGTCACAGTGATGACTAGGAGATAGGGTTAGAATTATGGGATAGGGGTTGTTCTCAGGAAATGGGTTATGCATTAACGTTAGGATGAGAGGTTAAAGTTAGGCGCACGGTGAGGTTTACGTGTTAAGGGGAGAAATAGGAACAGGGTTGGGTGTTATGTTCAGGGTTAGGGTTATCTGTTAAAGGTATTGTTTATGCTTAGCGCACGGGCCCTGTCTGCATTAGGTGGGCGGGGGGAGTTTAGGGGGCTGGGATTGTACCCGGGAACCCACTCTATCATACTCTGGGTATGGGCCCGTGGGTTTCATGCAGGACACAGTGGTAGAGCCTCCTTTCACGCATGGCATGGGATGATTGCAGGCTTTCTAAACTCTAAGAAAGCAAGAAGTCTGAGAATTAGATTTAGGGTTAGGATTTTGGTTAGGGTTAAGGATGATGTTTAGTGTTAGGGTGAGGGCTTAGGGTTAGGGATTAGGGTTAGGGTTAAAGGTTACTCTTAAGTTTAACGGTTACACTTTGGTTTTGGGTTGAAGTTTACGGTTAGGGTTAAGATGAGGGGTTAGGGTTAGGTACAGGGTTAGGGTTAAGTGTTAGGTTTAGGGTTGAAGATTAGGATTAGGGTTAGGATTAAAGGTTAGCGTGAGAGTTAACGCTTAGGGTTAAGGTTAAGAGTTAGGGTTTAGGGTTAGGGTTAGGGTTAGGGTTAGTTTTAGGGTTAGAGTTATGTGCTATGGTTTGTGTTAGAGGTTAGGGTTAGGTTTACTGGTCAGGGTTAGGGTTATGTTTAGGGGGTAGCATTAGGGTTAGGGTTAGGGTTAAGGGATAGGATTGGGGATAAGTGTTGGGCTTAGGGTTAGGATTTAGTGTTAGGGTTAGCATTAAGGATTAGGGTTAGGGTCAGGGTTAAATGCTTGGGTGCGGGTAATGGTTAGGGTCAGGGTTAAGGTTCACGGATAGGGTTAGTGTTAACGGTTACGGGTAGGTTTAGGGTTCAGGGTTAGAGTTAGCATTAGGGCTTAAGGTTAGGATTAGGCGGTATGTTAGAATTAGGGTTAGATTTAGGCGTTAGGGTAAGGGCTAGCGTTAGGGTTAAGAGATAGGGTTAGGTTTAATGCTTAGGATTAGGGTTAGGGTTTGGGGTTAAAGTAAGTGTTAGGGGTTAGGTTTAAGGATTAAAGGTTAGGGTAATTTTTAGCTGTAGTGTTAGGGTTAGGGATAAGGGATCCCATTAGCATTAAGGGTCTTCCTTACTGTAGGGTTAAGGGTTAGGCTTAGAGTTAAAGGTTAAGGTTAGGGTCAGTGTTAAGATTTAGGGTGAGGGTTAACGGTTAGAGTAAAGGCTAAGCGTTAGGGTTAGGGATTAGTGATTAGGGTTTTTCGTTAGTGTTAGAGTTAGCGGTTAGGTGTTAGTGTTTTATGAAGGGGTATGGTTAGAATTAGGATTGGGGTTAGAGTTAGGGTGAGGTATAGGGGTTAGGTTTAGGGCTTTGGTTTAGGGGTTAGTTTTAGGGTAAAAGGATAGGATTAGGGTTACGGGTTGGGCTTAGTTATAGGGTTAAAGTTTACTGCTAGGGTTATGAATAGGGTTCAGGGTTAGCTTTAGGGGTTCTGGTTAGGGTTAGGTGTTAGGTTAGTGTCAGGGTTAGGTCTAGTCGTGAGGGTAAGGTTTAGGGTTAGCTTTAAGAGCTAGGGTTAGGTTTAATGATTAGGATTAGGATTAGGGTTAAGGGTTAGGGTAAGGCTTAGGGGTTAGGGTGAAGGGTTAGGGTCAAGGGTTAGGGTTTTTGTTAGGCATAGCGTTGGGGTTAGAAGTAAGGTTTACTGTCAGTGTTAGGGTTGTAGGTAGGGTTACGATTAGGGTTAGCAGTTTTGAATTAGGGTTAGGGATTAGGTGTCACAGTGATGACTACGATATAGCGTTACAATTATGGGATAGGGGTTGTTCTCAGGAAATGGGTTATGCATTTACGTTAGGATAAGAGGTTCAAGTTAGGCGCACGGTGAGGTTTACGTGTTAAGGGGAGAAATAGGAACAGGGTTGGGTGTTATGTTCAGGGTTAGGGTTATCTGTTAAAGGTATTGTTTATGCTTAGCGCACGGGTCCTGTCTGCATTAGGCGGGCGGAGGGAGTTTAGGGGGCTGGGATTGTACCCGGGAACCCACTCTATCATACTCTGGGTATGGGCCCGTGGGTTTCATGCAGGACACAGTGGTAGAGCCTCCTTTCACGCATGGCATGGGAGGATTGCAGGCTTTCTAAACTCTAAGAAAGCAAGAAGTCTGAGAATTAGATTTAGGGGTAGGATTCTGGTTAGGGTTAAGGATGAAGTTTAGTGTTAGGGTGAGGGCTTAGGGTTAGGGCTTAGGGTTAGGGTTAAAGGTTACTCTTAGTTTTAACGGTTACACTTTGGTTTAGGGTTGAGGTTTACGGTTAGGGTTAAGATGAGGGGTCAGGGTTAGGTACAGGGTTAGGGTTAAGTGTTAGGTTTAGGGTTGAGGATTAGGATTAGGGTTAGGATTAAAGTTTAGCTTGAGAGTTAACGCTTAGCGTTAAGGTTAAGAGTTTGGGTTTAGGGTTAGGGTTAGGGTTAGGGTTAGTTTTAGGGTTAGAGTTATGTGCTATGGTTTGTGTTAGAGGTTAGGGTTAGGTTTACTGTTCACGGTTAGGGTTACGTTTAGGGGTTAGCATTAGGGTGAGGGTTAGGGTTAGGGTTAAGGGATAGGATTAGGGTTAAGTGTTGGTCTTAGGGTTAGGGTTTAGTGTTAGGGTTATCATTAAGGGTTAGGGTTAGGGTCAGGGTTAAATGCTTGGGTGCGGGTAATGGTTAGGGTCAGGGTTAAGGTTCACAGATAGGGTTAGTGTTAAGGGTTACGGGTAGGTTTAGGGTTCAGGGTTAGAGTTAGCATTAGGGCTTAAGGTTAGGATTAGGCGGTAGGTTAGATTTAGGGTTAGATCTAGGCGTTAGTGTAAGGGCTAGCGTTAGGGTTACGAGATAGGATTAGGTTTAATGCTTAGGATTAGGGTTAGGGTTAGGGGTTAAAGTAAGTGTTAGGGGTTAGGTTTAAGGATCAAAGGTTAGGGTTATTTTTAGCTGTAGTGTTAGGGTTAGGGAGAAGGGATCCCATTAGCATTAAGGGTCTTCCTTACTGTAGGGTTAAGGCTTAGGCTTAGAGTTAAAGGTTAAGGTTAGGGTCAGTGTGAAGATTTAGGGTGAGGGTTTACGGTTAGGGTAAAGGTTAAGGGATAGGGTTAGGGATTAGTGATTAGGGTTTTTGGTTAGTGTTAGGGTTAGCGGTTAGGAGTTAGTGTTTTATGAAGGGGTATGGTTAGAATTAGGATTGCGGTTAGAGTTAGGGTGAGGTATAGGGTTTAGGTTTAGGGGTTAGTTTTAGGGTAAAAGGATGGGATTAGGGTTACCGGTTGAGCTTAGGTTTAGGGTTAAAGTTTACTGCTAGGGTTAGGGATAGGGTTCAGGGTTAGCTTTAGGGGTTCTGGTTAGGGTTAGTTGTTAGGTTAGTGTCAGGGTTAGGTCTAGTCGTGAGGGTAAGGTTTAGGGTTAGCTTTAAGAGCTAGGGTTAGGTTTAATGTTTAGGATTAGGATTAGGGTTAATGGTTAGGGTAAGGCTTAGGGGTTAGGGTGAAGGGTTAGGCTCAAGGGTTAGGGTTTTTGTTAGGCATAGCGTTGGGGTTAGAAGTAAGGGTTACTGTCAGTGTTAGGGTTGTAGGTAGGGTTACAGTTAGGGTTAGGGATTTAGAATTAGTGTTAGGGATAAGGTGTCACAGTTTTGACTAGTATATAGCGTTAGAATTATGGGATAGGGGTTGTTCTCAGGAAATGGGTTATGCATTAACGTTAGGATAAGAGGTTAAAGTTAGGCGCACGGTGAGGTTTACGTGTTAAGGGGAGAAAGAGGAACAGGGTTGGGTGTTATGTTCAGGGTTAGGGTTATCTGTTAAAGGTATTGTTTATGCTTAGCGCACAGTCCCCGTCTGCATTAGGCGGGCGGGGGGAGTTTAGGGGGCTGGGATTGTACCCGGGAACCCACTCTATCATACTCTGGGTATGGGCCCGTGGGTTTGATGCAGGACACAGTGGTACAGCCTCCTTTCACGCATGGCATGGGAGGATGGCAGGCTTTCTAAACTCTAAGAAAGCAAGAAGTCTGAGAATGAGATTTAGGGGTAGGATTATGATTAGGGTTAAGGATGAAGTTTAGTGTTAGGGTGAGGGCTTAGGGTTAGTGCTTAGGGTTAGGGTTAAAGGTTACTCTTAGGTTTAACGGTTACACTTTGGTTTCGGGTTTAGGTTTACGGTTAGGGTTAAGATGAGGGGTTAGGGTTAGGTACAGCGTTAGGGTTAAGTGTTAGGTTTAGGGTTGAAGATTAGCATTAGGGTTAGGATTAAAGGTTAGCGTGAGAGTTAATGCTTAGGGTTAAGGTTAAGAGTTAGGGTTTAGGGTTAGGGTTAGGGTTAGGGTTAGTTTTAGGGTTAGCGTTATGTGCTATGGTTTGTGTTAGAGGTTAGGGTTTGGTTTACTGGTGACGGTTAGGGTTACGTTTAGGGGTTAGCATTAGGGTTAGGGTTAGGATTAGGGTTAAGGGATAGGATTAGGGTTAAGTGTTGGGCTTAGGGTTAGGGTTTAGTGTTAGGGTTAGCATTAAGGATTAGGGTTAGGGTCAGGGTTAAATGCTTGGGTGCGGGTAATGGTTAGGGTCAGGGTTAAGGTTCACGGATAGGGTTAGTGTTTAAGGGTTACGGGTAGGTTTAGGGTTCAGGGTTAGAGTTAGCATTAGGGCTTAAGGTTAGGATTAGGCGGTATGTTAGATTTAGGGTTAGATCTAGGCCTTAGGGTAAGGGCTAGCGTTAGGGTTAAGAGATAGGGTTAGGTTTAGTGCTTAGGATTAGGGTTAGGGTTTGGGGTTAAAGTAAGTGTTAGGGGTTAGGTTTAAGGATGAAAGGTTAGGATTATTTTTAGCTGTAGTGTTAGGGTTAGGGATAAGGGATCCCATTAGCATTAAGGGTCTTCCTTACTGTAGGGTTTAGGGTTAGGCTTAGTGTTAAAGCTTAAGGTTATGGTCAGTGTTAAGATTTAGGGTGAGGGTTAACGGTTAGGGTAAAGGTTAACCGTTAGGGTTAGGGATTAGTGATTAGGGATTTTGGTTAGTGTTAGGGTTAGCGGTTAGGAGTTAGTGTTTTATGAAGGGGTATGGTTAGAATTAGGATTGGGGTTAGAGTTAGGGTGAGGTATAGGGGTTAGGTTTAGGGGTTAGTTTTAGGGTAAAAGGATAGGATTAGGGTTACGGGTTGGGCTTAGGTTTAGGGTTAAAGTTTACGGCTAGGGTTAGGGATAGGGTTCAGGGTTAGCTTTAGGGGTTCTGGTTAGGGTTAGGTGTTAGGTTAGTGTCAGGGTTAGGTCTAGTCGTGAGGGTAAGGTTTAGGGTTAGCTTTAAGAGCTAGGGTTAGGTTTAATGGTTAGGATTAGGATTAGGGTTAACGGTTAGGGTAAGGCTTAGGGGTTAGGGTGAAGGGTTAGGGTCAAGGGTTAGGGTTTTTGTTAGGAATAGCGTTGGGGTTAGAAGTAACGGTTACTGTCAGTGTTAGGGTTGTAGGTAGGGTTACGGTTAGGGTTAGCGGTTTAGAATTAGGGTTAGGGATTAGGTGTCACAGTGATGACTAGGAGATAGGGTTAGAATTATGGGATAGGGGTTGTTCTCAGGAAATGGGTTATGCATTAACGTTAGGATAAGAGGTTAAAGTTAGGTGCACGGAGAGGTTTACGTGTTAAGGGGAGAAATAGGAACAGGGTTGGGTGTTATGTTCAGGGTTAGGGTTATCTGTTAAAGGTATTGTTTATGCTTAGCGCACGGGCCCTGTCTGCATTAGGCGGGCGGGGAGCAGTTTTGGGGGCTGGGATTGTACACGGGAACCCACTCTATCATACTCTGGGTATGGGCCCGAGGGTTTCATACAGGACACAGTGGTAGAGCCTCCTTTCACGCATGGCATGGGAGGATTGCAGGCTTCCTAAACTCTAAGAAAGCAAGAAGTCTGAGAATTAGAATTAGGGTTAGGATTGTGGTTAGGGTTAAGGATGAAGTTTAGTGTTAGGGTAGGGCTTAGGGTTAGGGATTAGGGTTAGGGTTAAAGGTTACTCTTAGGTTTAACGGTTACACTTTGTTTTAGGGTTGAGGTTTACGGTTAGGGTTAAGATGAGGGGTTAGGGTTTGGTACAGGGTTAGGGTTAAGTGTTAGGTTTAGGGTTGAAGATTAGGATTAGGGTTAGGATTATAGAATAGAGTGAGAGTTAACGCGTAGGGTTAAGGTTAAGAGTTAGGGTTTAGGGTTAGGTTAAGGGTTAGGGTTAGTTTTAGGGTTAGATTTATGTGCTATGGTTTGTGTTAGAGGTTAGGGTTAGGTTTACTGGTCACGGTTAGGGTTAAGTTTAGGGGTTAGCATTAGGGTTAGGGTTAAGGGATAGGATTAGGTTTAAGTTTTGGGCTTAGGGTTAGGGTTTAGTGTTAGGGTTAGCATTAAGGATTAGGGTTAGGGTCAGGGTTAAATGCTTGGGTGCGGGTAATGGTTAGGGTCAGGGTTAAGGTTCACGGATAGGGTTAGTGTTAAGGGTTACGGGTAGGTTTAGGGTTCAGGGTTAGTGTTAGCATTAGTGCTTAAGGTAAGTATTAGGCGGTAGGTTAGATTTAGGGTTAGATCTAGGCCTTAGGGTAAGGGCTAGCGTTAGGGTTAAGAGATAGGGTTAGGTTTAGTGCTTAGGGTTAGGGTTAGGGTTAGGGTTAGGGTTAAGGGATAGGATTGGGGTTAAGTGTTGGGCTTAGGGTTAGGGTTTAGTGTTAGGGTTAGCATTAAGGATTAGGGTTAGTGTCAGGGTTAAATGCTTGGGTGCGAGTAATGGTTAGGGTCAGGGTTAAGGTTCACGGATAGGGTTAGTTTTAAGGGTTACGGGTAGGTTTAGGGTTCAGGGTTAGAGTTAGCATTAGGGCTTAAGGTTAGGATTAGGTGGGAGGTTAGAATTAGGGTTAGATCTAGGCGTTAGGGTAAGGGCTAGTGTAGGGTAAAGAGATAGGGTTAGGTTTAATGCTTAGGATTAGGGTTAGGGTTTGGGGTTAAAGTAAATGTTAGGGGTTAGGTTGAAGGATCAAAGGTTAGGGTAATTTTTAGCTGTAGTGTTAGGGTTAGGGATAAGGGATCCCATTAGCATTAAGGGTCTTCCTTCCTGTAGGGTTAAGGGTTAGGCTTAGAGTTAAAGGTTAAGGTTAGGGTCAGTGTTAAGATTTAGGGTGAGGGTTAACGGTTAGGGTAAAGGTTAAGCGTTAGGGTTAGGGATTAGTGATTAGGGTTTTTGGTTAGTGTTAGGGTTAGTGGTTAGGAGTTAGTGTTTTATGAAGGGGTATGGCTAGAATTAGGATTGAGGTTAGAGTTATGGTGAGGTATAGGGTTTTGATTTAGGGGTTAGTTTTAGGGTAAAAGGATAGGATTAGGATTACGGGTTGGGCTCAGGTTTAGGGTTAAAGTTTACTGCTAGGGTTAGGGATAGGGTTCAGGGTTAGCTTTAGGGTTTCTGGTTAGGGTTCGGTGTTAGGTTAGTGTCAGGGTTAGGTCTAGTCGTGAGGGTAAGGTTTAGGGTTAGCTTTAAGAGCTAGGGTTAGGTTTAATGTTTAGGATTAGGATTCGGGTTAAGGGTTAGGGTAAGGCTTAGGGGTTAGGGTGAAGGTCTAGGGTCAAGGGTTAGAGTTTTTGTTAGGCATAGCGTTGGGGTTAGAAGTAAGGGTTACTGTCAGTGGTAGGGTTGTAGGTAGGGTTACGGTTAGGTTAGCGGTTTAGAATTAGGGTTAGGGATTAGGTGTCACAGTGATGACTAGGAGATAGGGTTAGAATTATGGGATAGAGGTTGTTCTCAGGAAATGGGTTATGCATTAAGGTTAGGATAAGAGGTTAAAGTTAGGCGCACGGTGAGGTTTACGTGTTAGGGGAGAAATAGGAACAGGGTTGGGTGTTATGTTCAGGGTTAGGGTTATCTGTTAAAGGTATTGTTTATGCTTAGCGCACGGGCCCTGTCTGCATTAGGCGGGCGAGGGGGAGTTTCGGGGGCTGGGATTGTACCCGGGAACCCACTCTATCATACTCTGGGTATGGGCCCGTGGGTTTCATGCAGGACACAGTGGTAGAGCCTCCTTACACGCATGGCATGGGAGGATTGCAGGCTTTCTAAACTCTAAGAAAGCAAGAAGTCTGAGAATTAGATTTAGGGTTAGGATTATGGTTAGGGTTAAGGATGAAGTTTAGAGTTAGGATGAGGGCTTATGGTTAGGGATTAGGGTTAGGGTTAAAGGTTACTCTTAGGTTTAACGGTTACACTTTGCTTTAGGGTTGAGGTTTAAGGTTAGAGTTAAGATAAGGGGTTAGGGTTAGGGTTAAGTGTTAGGTTTAGGGTTGAAGATTAGGATTAGGGTTAGGATTAAAGGTTAGCGTGAGAGTTAACGCTTAGGGTTAAGGTTAAGAGTTAGGGTTTAGGGTTAGGGTTAGGGTTAGGGTTAATTTTAGGGTTAGCGTTATGTGCTATGGTTTGTGTTAGAGGTTAGGGTTAGGTTTACTGGTGATGGTTAGGGTTACGTTTAGGGGTAAGCATTAGGGTTAGGGTTAGGATTAGGGTTAAGGGATAGGATTAGGGTTAAGTGTTGGTCTTAAGGTTAGGGTTTAGTGTTAGGGTTATCATTAAGGACTAGGGGTAGAGTCAGGGTTAAATGCTTGGGTTCGGGTAATGGTTAGGGTCAGGGTTAAGGTTCACGGATAGGGTTAGTGTTAAGGGTTACGGGTAGGTTTAGGGCTCAGTGTTAGAGTTAGCATTAGGGCTTAAGGTTAGGATTAGGCGGTAGGTTAGATTTAGGGTTAGATCTAGGCGTTAGGGTAAGGGATAGCGTTAGGGTTAAGAGATAGGGTTAGGTTTAATGCTTAGGATTAGGGTTAGGGTTTGGGGTTAAAACAAGTGTTAGGGGTTAGGTTTAAGGATCCAAGGTTAGGGTTATTTTTAGCTGTAGTGTTAGGGTTAGGGATAAGGGATCCCATTAGCATTAAGGGTCTTCCTTACAGTAGAGTTAAGGGTTAGGCTTAGAGTTAAAGGTTAAGGTTAGGGTCAGTGTTAAGTTTTAGGGTGAGGGTTAATGGTTAGGGTAAAGGTTAAGCGTTAGGGTTAGGGATTAGAAATTAGGGTTTTGGTTAGTGTTAGGGTTAGCGGTTAGGAGTTAGTGTTATACGTAGGGGTATGGTTAGAATTAGGATTGGGGTTAGAGTTAGGGTGAGGTAGAGGGGTTAGATTTAGGGGTTAGTTTTAGGGTAAAAGGATAGCATTAGGGTTACGGGTTGGGCTTAGGTTTAGGGTTAAAGTTTACTGCTAGCGTTAGGGATAGGGTTCAGGCTTAGCTTTAGGGGTTCTGGTTAGGGTTAGGTGTTAGGTTAGTGTCAGGGTTAGGTGTACTCGTGAGGGTAAGGTTTAGGGTTAGCTTTAAGAGCTAGGGTTAGGTTTAATGGTTAGGATTAGGATTAGTGTTAAGGTTTAGGGTAAGGCTTAGGGTTAGGATGAAGGGTTAGGGTCAAGGGTTAGGGTTTTTGTTAAGCATAGCGTTGGGGTTAGAAGTAGGGGTTACTGTCAGTGTTAGGGTTGTAGTTAGGGTTACGGTTAGGGTTAGCGGTTTAGAATTAGGGTTAGGGATTAGGTGTCACAGTGATGACTAGGAGATAGGGTTAGAATTATGGGATAGGGGTTGTTCTCAGGAAATGGGTTATGCATTAACGTTAGGAAAGGAGGTTAAAGTTAGGCGCACGGTGAGGTTTACGTGTTAAGGGGAGAAAGAGGAACAGGGTTGGGTGTTATGTTCAGGGTTAGGGTTATCTGTTAACGGTATTGTTTATGCTTAGCGCACGGGCCCTGTCTGCATTAGGCGGGCGGGGGGAGTTTAGGGGGCTGGGATTGTACCCGGGAACCCACTATGTCATACTCTGGGTATGGGCCCGTGGGTTTGATGCAGGACACAGTGGTAGAGCCTCCTTTCACGCATGGCATGGGAGGATTGCAGGCTTTCTAAACTCTAAGAAAGCAAGAAGTCTCAGAATTAGATTTAGGGTTGGATTATGGTTAGGGTTAAGGATGAAGTTTAGTGTTAGGGTGAGGGCTTAGGGTTAGGGATTAGGGTTAGGGTTAAAGGTTACTCTTAGGTTTAACGGTTACACTTTGGTTTAGGGTTGAGGTTTACGGTTAGGGTTAAGATGAGGGGTTAGGGTTTGGTACAGGGTTAGGGTTAAGTGTTAGGTTTAGGGTTGAAGATTAGGATTAGGGTTAGGATTAAAGGTTAGCGTGAGAGTTAACGTTTAGTGTTAAGGTTAAGAGTTAGGGTTTAGGGTTAGGGTTAGTGCTAGGGTTAGTTTTAGGGTTAGAGTTATGTGCTATGGTTTGTGTTAGAGGTTAGGTTTAGGTTTACTGCTCACGGTTATGGTTAAGTTTAGGGGTTAGCATTAGGGTTAGGGTTAAGGGATAGGATTAGGGTTAAGTGTTGGGCTTAGGGTTAGGGTTTAGTGTTAGGGTTAGCATTAAGGATTAGGGTTAGGGTCAGGGTTAAATGCTTGGGTGCGGGTAATGGTTAGGGTCAGGGTTAAGGTTCACGGATAGGGTTAGTGTTAAGGGTTACGGGTAGGTTTAGGGTTCAGGGTTTGAGTTAGCATTAGGGCTTAAGGTTAGGATTAGGCGGTAGGTTAGATTTAGGGTTAGATCTAGGCCTTAGGGTAAGGGCTAGCGTTAGGGTTAAGAGATAGGGTTAGGTTTAGTGCTAGGGATGAGGGTTAGGGTTTGGGGTTAAAGTAAGTGTTAGGGGTTAGGTTTAAGGATGAAAGGTTAGGATTATTTTTAGCTGTAGTGTTAGGGTTAGGGATAAGGGATCCCATTAGCATTAAGGGTCTTCCTTACTGTAGGGTTTAGGGTTAGGCTTAGTGTTAAAGCTTAAGGTTAGGGTCAGTGTTAAGATTTAGGGTGAGGGTTAACGGTTAGGGTAAAGGTTAAGCGTTAGGGTTAGGGATTAGTGATTAGGGATTTTGGTTAGTGTTAGGGTTAGCGGTTAGGAGTTAGTGTTTTATGAAGGGGTATGGTTAGAATTAGGATTGGGGTTAGAGTTAGGGTGAGGTATAGGGGTTAGGTTTAGGGGTTAGTTTTAGGGTAAAAGGATAGGATTAGGGTTACGGGTTGGGCTTAGGTTTAGGGTTAAAGTTTACGGCTAGGGTTAGGGATAGGGTTCAGGGTTAGCTTTAGGGGTTCTGGTTAGGGTTAGGTGTTAGGTTAGTGTCAGGGTTAGGTCTAGTCGTGAGGGTAAGGTTTAGGGTTAGCTTTAAGAGCTAGGGTTAGGTTTAATGGTTAGGATTAGGATTAGGGTTAACGGTTAGGGTAAGGCTTAGGGGTTAGGGTGAAGGGTTAGGGTCAAGGGTTAGGGTTTTTGTTAGGCATAGCGTTGGGGTTAGAAGTAAGGGTTACTGTCAGTGTTAGGGTTGTAGGTAGGGTTACGGTTAGGGTTAGCGGTTTAGAATTAGGGTTAGGGATTAGGTGTCACAGTGATGACTAGGAGATAGGGTTAGAATTATGGGATAGGGGTTGTTCTCAGGAAATGGGTTATGCATTAACGTTAGGATAAGAGGTTAAAGTTAGGCGCACGGTGAGGTTTACGTGTTAAGGGGAGAAATAGGAACAGGGTTGGGTGTTATGTTCAGGGTTAGGGTTATCTGTTAAAGGTATTGTTTATGCTTAGCGCACGGGCCCTGTCTGCATTAGGCGGGCGGGAGGGAGTTTTGGGGGCTGGGATTGTACCCGGAAACCCACTCTATCATACTCTGGGTATGGGCCCGTGGGTTTCATACAGGACACAGTGATAGAGCCTCCTTTCACGCATGGCATGGGAGGATTGCAGGCTTTCTAAACTCTAAGAAAGCAAGAAGTCTGAGAATTAGATTTAGGGGTAGGATTATGGTTAGGGTTAAGGATGAAGTTTAGTGTTAGGGTGAGGGCTTAGGGTTAGGGATTAGGGTTAGGGTTAAAGGTTACTCTTAGGTTTAACGGTTACACTTTGGTTTAGGGTTGAGGTTTACGGTTAGGGTTAAGATGAGGGGTTAGGGTTTGGTACAGGGTTAGGGTTAAGTGTTAGGTTTAGGGTTGAAGATTAGGATTAGGGTTAGGATTATAGAATAGAGTGAGAGTTAACGCTTAGGGTTAAGGTTAAGAGTTAGGGTTTAGGGTTAGGTTTAGGGTTAGGGTTAGTTTTAGGGTTAGAGTTATGTGCTATGGTTTGTGTTAGAGGTTAGGGTTAGGTTTACTGGTCACGGTTAGGGTTACGTTTAGGGGTTAGATTAGGGTTAGGGTTAGGGTTAGGGTTAAGGGATAGGATTACGGTTAAGTGTTGGGCTTAGGGTTAGGGTTTAGTGTTAGGGTTAGCATTAAGGATTAGGGTTAGGGTCAGGGTTAAATGCTTGGGTGCGGGTAATGGTTAGGGTCAGGGTTAAGGTTCACGGATAGGGTTAGTGTTAACGGTTACGGGTAGGTTTAGGGTTCAGGGTTAGAGTTAGCATTAGGGCTTAAGGTTAGGATTAGGCGGTAGGTTAGATTTAGGGTTAGATCTAGGCGTTAGGGTAAGCGCTAGCGTTAGGGTTAAGAGATAGGGTTAGGTTTAATGCTTAGGATTAGGGTTAGGGTTTGGGGTTAAAGTAAGTGTTAGGGGTTAGTTTTAAGGA
>NW_027182934.1:252500-255000 GCF_041146395.1 Eulemur rufifrons
AGGGTTAGGGCTTAGGTTTAGGGTTAGGGGGTTAGGGTTAGGGTTAGGGTTTAGGGTTAGGGATGGGTTAGGGTTAGGGTTAGGGTAGGGTTAGGGTTAGGGTTTAGGGTTAGAGTTAAGGTAGGGGTTAGGGTTAGGGTTAGGGTTTGGGTTAGGGGTTAGGGTTAGGGTTAGGGGTTAGGGTTAGGGTTTAGGGTTAGGGTTAGGCGTTAGGGTTAGGGTTAGGGCTAGGTGTTAGGGTTAGGGGTTAGGGTTAGGGGTTAGGGGTTAGGGTTAGGGGATAGGATTAGGGTTAGGTTTAGGGTTCGGGTTCGGGTTCGGGGTTAGGGTTAGGGGTTAGGGTTAGGGTTAGGGGTTAGGGTTAGGGTTAGGGGTTAGGATTAGGGGTTAGGGTTAGGGGTTCGCGTTGGGGTTAGGGTTAGGGTTAGGGGTTAGTGTTAGAGTTTGGGGTTAGGGTTAGGGTTAGGGGTTAGGCTTAGGGTTAGGGTTAGGTTTTCGGTTAGAGTTAGGGTTAGGGTTAGGGGTCAGGGTTAGGGTTAGGGGTTAGGGTTAGTGTTAGGTGTTAGTGTTAGGGGTTAGGGTTAGGGTTAGGGATTAGGGGTAGGGGTAGGGGTAGGGTTAGGTTTAGGGTTTGGGTTACGGTTAGGGTTGGGTTAGGGTTAGGGGTAGGAGTAGGGGTTAGGGTTAGGGTTAGGGGTTAGGGTTAGGGTTAGGGGTTAGGGTTAGGCATAGGGTTTGGGTTAGGGTTAGGGTTAGGCGTTAGGGTTAGGGTTAGGGGTTAGGGTTAGGGTTTGGGTTAGGGTTAGGGGTTAGGGTTATGGTTAGGGTAGGGTTAGGGTTGGGTTAGGGTTAGGGTTAGGGGTTAGGGTTAGGGTTAGTGGTTAGGGTTAGGGGTTAGGGTTAGGGGTTAGGGTTAGGGCTAGGGGTTAGGGTTAGGGTTAGGGGTTAGGGTTAGGATTAGGGGTTAGGTTTAGTGTTGGGGTTGGGGTTGGGACTAGGGTTAGGGGTTAGGGTTAGAGGTTGGGTTAGGATTAGGGTTAGGGTTAGGGGTTAGGGTTAGGGTTAGGGCTAGGGTTAGGGCTAGGGTTAGGGTTAGGGTTAGGGTAGGTTAGGGATAGGGTTAGGGGTTAGGGTTAGGGTTAGGGGATGGGGTTAGGTTTAGGGTTACGGTTTAGGGTTAGGGTTAGGGGTTAGGGTTAGGGGTCAGGGTTAGGGTTAGGGGTTAAGTTTAGGGTTAGCGGTTAGGGTTAGGGTTACGGTTAGGTTTAGGGTTAGGGTTTAGGGTTAGGGTTAGGGGTTGGGGTTAGGGTTAGGGTTAGGGGTTAGGGTCAGGGTCAGGGTCAGGCGTTAAGGGTTAGGGTTAGCGTTAGGGGTTAGGGTTAGGGGTAGGGGTAGGGGTTGGTGTTGGGGTAGGGTTAGGGTTAGGGTTAGGTTAGGGGTTAGGGGTTAGGGTTAGGGTTAGGGCTAGGGCTAGGTTTAGGGTTAGGGTCAGGGTCAGGGTCAGCGGTTAGGGTTATGGTTAGGGGGTAGGGGTAGGGTTAGGGGGTAGGGGTAGGGTTAGGGTTAGGGTTAGAGGTTAGGGTTAAGGGGTAGGCTTAGGGTTAGGGGTTAGGGTTACGGTCAGGGTTAAATGCTTGGGTGCGGGTAATGGTTAGGGTCAGGGTTAAGGTTCACGGATGGGGTTAGTGTTAAGGGTTACGGGTAGGTTTAGGTTTCAGGGTTAGTGTTAGCATTAGTGCTTAAGGTTAGGATTAGGCGGTAGGTTAGATTTAGGGTTACATCTAGGCGTTAGGGTAAGGGCTAGCGTTAGGGTTAAGAGATAGGGTTAGGTTTAATGCTTAGGATTAGGGTTAGGGTTTGGGGTGAAAGTAAGTGTTAGGGGTTAGGTTTAAGGATCCAAGGTTAGGGTTATTTTTAGCTGTAGTGTTAGGGTTAGGGATAAGGGATCCCATTAGCATTAAGGGTCTTCCTTACTGTAGGGTTAAGGGTTAGGCTTAGAGTTAAAGGTTAAGGTTAGGGTCAGTGTTAAGATTTAGGGTGAGGGTTAACGGTTAGGGTAAAGGTTAAGCGTTAGGGTTAGGGATTAGTGATTAGGGTTTTTGGTTAGTGTTAGGGTTAGCGGTTAGGAGTTAGTGTTTTATGAAGGGGTATGGTTAGAATTAGGATTGGGGTTAGAGTTAGGGTGAGGTATAGGGGTTAGGTTTAGGGGTTAGTTTTAGGGTAAAAGGATAGGATTAGGGTTACGGGTTGGGCTTAGGTTTAGGGTTAAAGTTTACTGCTAGGGTTAGGGATAGGGTTCAGGGTTAGCTTTAGGGGTTCTGGTTAGTGTTAGGTGTTAGGTTAGTGTCAGGGTTAGGTCTAGTCGTGAGGGTAAAGTTTAGGGTTAGCTTTAAGAGCTAGGGTTAGGTTTAATGGTTAGGATTAGGATTAGGGTTAAGGGTTATTGTAAGGCTTAGGGGTTAGGGTGAAGGGTTAGGGTCAAGGGTTAGGGTTTTTGTGA
>NW_027182934.1:260000-272500 GCF_041146395.1 Eulemur rufifrons
ATTAGCGTTAGGGTTAAAGCTTACTCTTAGTTTTAACGGTTACACTTTGGTTTAGGGTTGAGGTTTACGGTTAGGGTTAAGATGAGGGGTTAGGGTTTGGGACAGGGTTAGGGTTAAGTGTTAGCTTTAGGGTTGAAGATTAGGATTAGGGTTAGGATTATAGGTTAGTGTGAGAGTTAACGCTTAGGGTTAAGGTTAAGAGTTATTGTTTAGGGTTAGGGTTAGGGTTAGTTTTAGGGTTAGAGTTATGTGCTATGGTTTGTGTTAGAGTTTAGGGTTAGGTTTACTGGTCATGGTTAGGGTTACGTTTAGGGGTTAGCATTAGGGTTAGGGTTAGGGTTAGGGTTAAAGGATAGGATTAGGGTTAAGTGTTGGGCTTAGGGTTAGGGTTTAGTGTTAGGGTTATCATTAAGGATTAGGGTTAGGGTCAGGGTTAAATGCTTGGGTGCGGGTAATGGTTAGGGTCAGGGTTAAGGTTCACGGATAAGGTTAGTGTTAAGGGTTACGGGTAGGTTTAGGGTTCAGGGTTAGTGTTAGCATTAGGGCTTAAGGTTAGGAATAGGCGGTAGGTTAGATTTAGCGTTAGATCTAGGCGTTAAGGTAAGGGCTAGCGTTAGGGTTAAGAGATAGGGTTAGGTTTAATGCTTAGGATCAGGGTTAGGGTTTGGGGTTAAAGAAAGTGTTAGGGGTTAGGTTTAAGGATCCAAGTTAGGGTTATTTTTAGCTGTAGTGTTAGGGTTAGGGATAAGGGATCCCATTAGCATTAAGGGTCTTCCTTACTGTAGGGTTAAGGGTTAGGCTTAGAGTTAAAGGTTAAGGTTAGGGTCTGTGTTAAGATTTAGGGTGAGGGTTAACGGTTAGGGTAAAGGTTAAGCGTTAGGGTTAGGGATTAGTGATTAGGGTTTTTGGTTAGTGTTAGGGTTAGCGGTTAGGAGTTAGTGTTTTATGAAGGGGTATGGTTAGAATTAGGATTGGGGTTAGAGTTAGGGTGAGGTATAGGGGTTAGGTTTAGGGGTTAGTTTTAGGGTAAAAGGATAGGATTAGGGTTACGGGTTGGGCTTAGGTTTAGGGTTAAAGTTTACTGCTAGGGTTAGGGATAGGGTTCAGGGTTAGCTTTAGGGGTTCTGGTTAGGGTTAGGTGTTAGGTTATTGTCAGGGTTAGGTCTAGTCGTGAGGGTAAGGTTTAGGGTTAGCTTTGAGAGCTAGGGTTAGGTTTAATGGTTAGGATTAGGATTAGGGTTAAGGGTTAGGGTAAGGCTTAGGGGTTAGGGTGAAGGGTTAGCGTCAAGGGTTAGGGTTTTTGTTAGGCATAGCGTTGGGGTTAGAAGTAAGGGTTACTGTCAGTGTTAGGGTTGTAGGTAGGGTTACGGTTAGGGTTAGCGGTTTAGAATTAGGGTTAGGGATTAGGTGTCACCGTGATGACTAGGAGATAGGGTTAGAATTATGGGATAGGGGTTGTTCTCAGGAAATGGGTTATGCATTAACGTTAGGATAAGAGGTTAAAGTTAGGCGCACGGTGAGGTTTACGTGTTAAGGGGAGAAATAGGAACAGGGTTGGGTGTTATGTTCAGGGTTAGGGTTATCTGTTAAAGGTATTGTTTATGCTTAGCGCACGGGCCCTGTCTGCATTAGGCGGGTGGGGGGAGTTTAGGGGGCTGGGATTGTACCCGGGAACCCACTCTATCATACTCTGGGTATGGGCCCGTGGGTTTCATGCAGGACACAGTGGTAGAGCCTCCTTTCACGCATGGCATGGGAGGATTGCAGGCTTTCTAAACTCTAAGAAAGCAAGAAGTCTGAGAATTAGATTTAGGGTTAGGATTATGGTTAGGGTTAAGGATGAAGTTTAGTGTTAGGTGAGGGCTTAGGGTTAGGGCTTAGGGTTAGGGTTAAAGGTTACTCTTAGGTTTAACGGTTACACTTTGGTTTAGGGTTGAGGTTTACGGTTAGGGTTAAGATGAGGGGTTAGGGTTTGGTACAGGGTTAGGGTTAAGTGTTAGGTTTAGGGTTGAAGATTAGGATTAGGGTTAGGATTAAAGGTTAGCGTGAGAGTTAACGCTAAGTGTTAAGGTTAAGAGTTAGGGTTTAGGGTTAGGGTTATGGTTAGGGTTAGTTTTAGGGTCAGAGTTATGTGCTATGGTTTGTGTTAGAGGTTAGGGTTAGGTTTACTGGTCAAGGTTAGGGTTACGTTTAGGGGGTAGCATTAGGGTTAGGGTTAGGGTTAGGGTTAAGGGATAGGATTAGGGATAAGTGTTGGGCTTAGGGTTAGGGTTTAGTGTTAGGGTTAGCATTAAGGATTAGGGTTAGGGTCAGGGTTAAATGCTTGGGTGCGGGTAATGGTTAGGGTCAGGGTTAAGGTTCACGGATAGGGTTAGTGTTAAGGGTTACGGGTAGGTTTAGGGTTCAGGGTTAGTGTTAGCATTAGTGCGTAAGGTAAGGATTAGGCGGTAGGTTCGATTTAGGGTTAGATCTAGGCGTTAGGGTAAGGGCTAGCGTTAGGGTTAAGAGATAGGGTTAGGTTTAATGCTTAGGATTAGTGTTAGGGTTTGGGGTTAAAGTAAGTGTTAGGGGTTAGGTTTAAGGATCCAAGGTTAGGGTTATTTTTAGCTGTAGTGTTAGGGTTAGGGATAAGGGATCCCATTAGCATTAAGGGTCTTCCTTACTGTAGGGTTAAGGGTTAGGCTTAGAGTTAAAGGTTAAGGTTAGGGTCAGGGTTAAGATTTAGGGTGAGGGTTAACGGTAAGGGTAAAGGTTAAGCGTTAGGGTTCGGGATTAGTGATTAGGGTTTTTGGTTAGTGTTAGGGTTAGCGGTTAGGAGTTAGTGTTTTATGAAGGGGTATGGTTAGAATTAGGATTGGGGTTAGAGTTAGGGTGAGGTATAGGGGTTAGGTTTAGGGGTTAGTTTTAGGGTAAAAGGATAGGATTAGGTTTACGGGTTGGGCTTAGGTTTAGGGTTAAAGTTTACTGCTAGGGTTAGGGATAGGGTTCAGGGTTAGCTTTAGGGGTTCTGGTTAGGGTTAGGTGTTAGGTTAGTGTCAGGGCTAGGTCTAGTCGTGAGGGTAAGGTTTAGGGTTAGCTTTAAGAGCTAGGGTTAGGTTTAATGGTTAGGATTAGGATTAGGGTTAAGGGTTATTGTAAGGCTTAGGGGTTAGGGTGAAGGGTTAGGGTCAAGGGTTAGGGTTTTTGTTAGGCATAGCGTTGGGGTTAGAAGTAGGGTTTACTGTCAGTGTTAGGGTTGTAGGTAGGGTTACGGTTAGGGTTAGCGGTTTAGAATTAGGGTTAGGGATTAGGTGTCACAGTGATGACAAGGAGATAGGGTTAGAATTATGGGATGGGGTTGTTCTCAGCAAATGGGTTATGCATTAAAGTTAGGATAAGAGGTTAAAGTTAGGCGCACGGTGAGGTTTACGTGTTAAGGGGAGAAATAGGAACAGGGTTGGGTGTTATGTTCAGGGTTAGGGTTATCTGTTAAAGGTATTGTTTATGCTTAGCGCACGGGCCCTGTCTGCATTAGGCGGGCGGGGGGAGTTTAGGGGGCTGGGATTGTACCCGGGAACCCACTCTATCATACTCTGGGTATGGGCCCGTGGGTTTCATGCAGGACACAGTGGTAGAGCCTCCTTTCACGCATGGCATGGGAGGATTGCAGGCTTTCTAAACTCTAAGAAAGCAAGAAGTCTGAGAATTAGATATAGGGTTGGGATTCTGATTAGGGTTAAGGATGAAGTTTAGTGTTAGGGTGAGGGCTTAGGGTTAGGGAATAGGGTTAGGGTTAAAGGTTACTCTTAGGTTTAACGGTTACACTTTGGTTTAGGGTTGAGGTTTACGGTTAGGGTTAAGATGAGGGGTTAGGGTTTGGGACAGGGTTAGGGTTAAGTGTTAGCTTTAGGGTTGAAGATTAGGATTAGGGTTAGGATTATAGGTTAGTGTGAGAGTTAACGCTTAGGGTTAAGGTTAAGAGTTATTTTTTAGGGTTAGGGTTAGGGTTAGTTTTAGGGTTAGAGTTATGTGCTATGGTTTGTGTTAGAGTTTAGGGTTAGGTTTACTGGTCATGGTTAGGGGTTAGCATTAGGGTTAGGGTTAGGGTTAGGGTTAAAGGATAGGATTAGGGTTAAGTGTTGGGCTTAGGGTTAGGGTTTAGTGTTAGGGTTATCATTAAGGATTAGGGTTAGGGTCAGGGTTAAATGCTTGGGTGCGGGTAATGGTTAGGGTCAGGGTTAAGGTTCACGGATAAGGTTAGTGTTAAGGGTTACGGGTAGGTTTAGGGTTCAGGGTTAGTGTTAGCATTAGGGCTTAAGGTTAGGAATAGGCGGTAGGTTAGATTTAGGGTTAGATCTAGGCGTTAGGGTAAGGGCTAGCGTTAGGGTTAAGAGATAGGGTTAGGTTTAATGCTTAGGATCAGGGTTAGGGTTTGGGGTTAAAGAAAGTGTTAGGGGTTAGGTTTAAGGATCCAAGTTAGGGTTATTTTTAGCTGTAGTGTTAGGGTTAGGGATAAGGGATCCCATTAGCATTAAGGGTCTTCCTTACTGTAGGGTTAAGGGTTAGGCTTAGAGTTAAAGGTTAAGGTTAGGGTCTGTGTTAAGATTTAGGGTGAGGGTTAACGGTTAGGGTAAAGGTTAAGCGTTAGGGTTAGGGATTAGTGATTAGGGTTTTTGGTTAGTGTTAGGGTTAGCGGTTAGGAGTTAGTGTTTTATGAAGGGGTATGGTTAGAATTAGGATTGGGGTTAGAGTTAGGGAGAGGTATAGGGGTTAGGTTTAGGGGTTAGTTTTAGGGTAAAAGGATAGGATTAGGGTTACGGGTTGGGCTTAGGTTTAGGGTTAAAGTTTACTGCTAGGGTTAGGGATAGGGTTCAGGGTTAGCTTTAGGGGTTCTGGTTAGGGTTAGGTGTTAGGTTATTGTCAGGGTTAGGTCTAGTCGTGAGGGTAAGGTTTAGGGTTAGCTTTGAGAGCTAGGGTTAGGTTTAATGGTTAGGATTAGGATTAGGGTTAAGGGTTAGGGTAAGGCTTAGGGGTTAGGGTGAAGGGTTAGGGTCAAGGGTTAGGGTTTTTGTTAGGCATAGCGTTGGGGTTAGAAGTAAGGGTTACTGTCAGTGTTAGGGTTGTAGGTAGGGTTACGGTTAGGGTTAGCGGTTTAGAATTAGGGTTAGGGATTAGGTGTCACCGTGATGACTAGGAGATAGGGTTAGAATTATGGGATAGGGGTTGTTCTCAGGAAATGGGTTATGCATTAACGTTAGGATAAGAGGTTAAAGTTAGGCGCACGGTGAGGTTTACGTGTTAAGGGGAGAAATAGGAACAGGGTTGGGTGTTATGTTCAGGGTTAGGGTTATCTGTTAAAGGTATTGTTTATGCTTAGCGCACGGGCCCTCTCTGCATTAGGCGGGCGGGGGGAGTTTAGGGGGCTGGGATTGTACCCGGGAACCCACTCTATCATACTCTGGGTATGGGCCCGTGGGTTTCATGCAGGACACAGTGGTAGAGCCTCCTTTCACGCATGGCATGGGATGATTGCAGGCTTTCTAAACTCTAAGAAAGCAAGAAGTCTGAGAATTAGATTTAGGGTTAGGATTATGGTTAGGGTTAAGGATGAAGTTTAGTGTTAGGGTGAGGGCTTAGGGTTAGGGATTAGGGTTAGGGTTAAAGGTTACTCTTAGGTTTAACGGTTACACTTTGGTTTAGGGTTGAGGTTTACGGTTAGGGTTAAGATGAGGGGTTAGGGTTTGGTACAGGGTTAGGGTTAAGTGTTAGGTTTAGGGTTGAAGATTAGGATTAGGGTTAGGATTAAAGGTTAGCGTGAGAGTTAACGCTAAGGGTTAAGGTTAAGTGTTAGGGTTTAGGGTTAGGGTTAGGGTTAGGGTTAGTTTTAGGGTCAGAGTTATGTGCTATGGTTTGTGTTAGAGGTTAGGGTTAGGTTTACTGGTCAAGGTTAGGGTTACGTTTAGGGGGTAGCATTAGGGTTAGGGTTAGGGTTAGGGTTAAGGGATAGGATTAGGGATAAGTGTTGGGCTTAGGGTTAGGGTTTAGTGTTAGGGTTAGCATTAAGGATTAGGGTTAGGGTCAGGGTTAAATGCTTGGGTGCGGGTAATGGTTAGGGTCAGGGTTAAGGTTCACGGATAGGGTTAGTGTTAAGGGTTACGGGTAGGTTTAGGGTTCAGGGTTAGTGTTAGCATTAGTGCGTAAGGTAAGGATTAGGTGGTAGGTTAGATTTAGGGTTAGATCTAGGCGTTAGGGTAAGGGCTAGCGTTAGGGTTAAGAGATAGGGTTAGGTTTAATGCTTAGGATTAGTGTTAGGGTTTGGGGTTAAAGTAAGTGTTAGGGGTTAGGTTTAAGGATCCAAGGTTAGGGTTATTTTTAGCTGTAGTGTTAGGGTTAGGGATAAGGGATCCCATTAGCATTAAGGGTCTTCCTTACTGTAGGGTTAAGGGTTAGGCTTAGAGTTAAAGGTTAAGGTTAGGGCCAGTGTTAAGATTTAGGGTGAGGGTTAACGGTTAGGGTAAAGGTTAAGCGTTAGCGTTAGGGATTAGTGATTAGGGTTTTTGGTTAGTGTTAGGGTTAGCGGTTAGGAGTTAGTGTTTTATGAAGGGGTATGGTTAGAATTAGGATTGGGGTTAGAGTTAGGGTGAGGTATAGGGGTTAGGTTTAGGGGTTAGTTTTAGGGTAAAAGGATAGGATTAGGGTTACGGGTTGGGCTTAGGTTTAGGGTTAAAGTTTACTGCTAGGGTTAGGGATAGGGTTCAGGGTTAGCTTTAGGGGTTCTGGTTAGGGTTAGGTGTTAGGTTAGTGTCAGGGCTAGGTCTAGTCGTGAGGGTAAGGTTTAGGGTTAGCTTTAAGAGCTAGGGTTAGGTTTAATGGTTAGGATTAAGATTAGGGTTAAGGGTTATTGTAAGGCTTAGGGGTTAGGGTGAAGGGTTAGGGTCAAGGGTTAGGGTTTTTGTTAGGCATAGCGTTGGGGTTAGAAGTAGGGTTTACTGAAAGTGTTAGGGTTGTAGGTAGGGTTACGGTTAGGGTTAGCGGTTTAGAATTAGGGTTAGGGATTAGGTGTCACAGTGATGACAAGGAGATAGGGTTAGAATTATGGGATGGGGTTGTTCTCAGCAAATGGGTTATGCATTAAAGTTAGGATAAGAGGTTAAAGTTAGGCGCACGGTGAGGTTTACGTGTTAAGGGGAGAAATAGGAACAGGGTTGGGTGTTATGTTCAGGGTTAGGGTTATCTGTTAAAGGTATTGTTTATGCTTAGCACACGGGCCCTGTCTGCATTAGGCGGGCGGGGGGAGTTTAGGGGGCTGGGATTGTACCCGGGAACCCACTCTATCATACTCTGGGTATGGGCCCGTGGGTTTCATGCAGGACACAGTGGTAGAGCCTCCTTTCACGCATGGCATGGGAGGATTGCAGGCTTTCTAAACTCTAAGAAAGCAAGAAGTCTGAGAATTAGATTTAGGGTTAGGATTATGGTTAGGGTTAAGGATGAAGTTTAGTGTTAGGGTGAGGGCTTAGGGTTAGGGATTAGGGTTAGGGTTAAAGGTTACTCTTAGGTTTAACGGTTACACTTTGGTTTAGGGTTGAGGTTTACGGTTAGGGTTAAGATGAGGGGTTAGGGTTTGGTACAGGGTTAGGGTTAAGTGTTAGGTTTAGGGTTGAAGATTAGGATTAGGGTTAGGATTAAAGGTTAGCGTGAGAGTTAACGCTAAGGGTTAAGGTTAAGAGTTAGGGTTTAGGGTTAGGGTTATGGTTAGGGTTAGTTTTAGGGTCAGAGTTATGTGCTATGGTTTGTGTTAGAGGTTAGGGTTAGGTTTACTGGTCAAGGTTAGGGTTACGTTTAGGGGGTAGCATTAGGGTTAGGGTTAGGGTTAGGGTTAAGGGATAGGATTAGGGATAAGTGTTCGGCTTAGGGTTAGGGTTTAGTGTTAGGGTTAGCATTAAGGATTAGGGTTAGGGTCAGGGTTAAATGCTTGGGTGCGGGTAATGGTTAGGGTCAGGGTTAAGGTTCACGGATAGGGTTAGTGTTAAGGGTTACGGGTAGGTTTAGGGTTCAGGGTTAGTGTTAGCATTAGTGCGTAAGGTAAGGATTAGGCGGTAGGTTAGATTTAGGGTTAGATCTAGCCGTTAGGGTAAGGGCTAGCGTTAGGGTTAAGAGATAGGGTTAGGTTTAATGCTTAGGATTAGGGTTAGGGTTTGGGGTTAAAGTAAGTGTTAGGGGTTAGGTTTAAGGATCCAAGGTTAGGGTTATTTTTAGCTGTAGTGTTAGGGTTAGGGATAAGGGATCCCATTAGCATTAAGGGTCTTCCTTACTGTAGGGTTAAGGGTTAGGCTTAGAGTTAAAGGTTAAGGTTAGGGTCAGTGTTAAGATTTAGGGTGAGGGTTAACGGTCAGGGTAAAGGTTAAGCGTTAGGGTTCGGGATTAGTGATTAGGGTTTTTTGTTATTGTTACGGTTACCGGTTAGGAGTTAGTGTTTTATAAAGGGGTATGGTTAGAATTAGGATTGGGATTAGAGTTAGGGTGAGGTATAGGGGTTAGGTTTAGGGGTTAGTTTTAGGGTAAAAGGATAGGATTAGGGTTACGGGTTGGGCTTAGGTTTAGGGTTAAAGTTTACTGCTAGGGTTAGGGATACGGTTGAGGGTTAGCTTTAGGGGATCTGGTTAGGGTTAGCTGTTAGGTTAGTGTCAGGGTTAGGTCTAGTCGTGAGGGTAAGGTTTAGGGTTAGCTTTAAGAGCTAGGGTTAGGTTTAATGGTTAGGATTAGGATTAGGGTTAAGGGTTAGGGTAAGGCTTAGGGGTTAGGGTCAAGGGTTAGGGTCAAGGGTTAGGGTTTTTGTTAGGCATAGCGTTGGGGTTAGAAGTAGGGTTTACTGTCAGTGTTAGGGTTGTAGGTAGGGTTACGGTTAGGGTTAGCGGTTTAGAATTAGGGTTAGGGATTAGGTGTCACAGTGATGACAAGGAGATAGGGTTAGAATTATGGGATGGGGTTGTTCTCAGCAAATGGGTTATGCATTAAAGTTAGGATAAGAGGTTAAAGTTAGGCGCACGGTGAGGTTTACGTGTTAAGGGGAGAAATAGGAACAGGGTTGGGTGTTATGTTCAGGGTTAGGGTTATCTGTTAAAGGTATTGTTTATGCTTAGCGCACGGGCCCTGTCTGCATTAGGCGGGCGGGGGGAGTTTAGGGGGCTGGGATTGTACCCGGGAACCCACTCTATCATACTCTGGGTATGGGCCCGTGGGTTTCATGCAGGACACAGTGGTGGGGCCTCCTTTCACGCATGGCATGGGAGGATTGCAGGCTTTCTAAACTCTAAGAAAGCAAGAAGTCTGAGAATTAGATTTAGGGTTAGGATTCTGGTTAGGGTTAAGGATGAAGTTTAGTGTTAGGGTGAGGACTTAGGGTTAGGGAATAGGGTTAGGGTTAAAGGTTACTCTTAGGTTTAACGGTTACACTTTGGTTTAGGGTTGAGGTTTACGGTTAGGGTTAAGATGAGGGGTTAGGGTTTGGTACAGGGTTAGGGTTAAGTGTTCGGTTTAGGGTTGAAGATTAGGATTAGGGTTAGGATTATAGGTTAGCGTGAGATTTAACGCTTAGGGTTAAGGTTAAGAGTTAGGGTTTAGGGTTAGGGTTAGGGTTAGCTTTAGGATTAGAGTTATGTGCTATGGTTTGTGTTAGAGTTTAGGGTTAGGTTTACTGGTCATGGTTAGGGTTACGTTTAGGGGTTAGCATTAGGGTTAGGGTTAGGGTTAGGGTTAAAGGATAGGATTAGGGTTAAGTGTTGGGCTTAGGGTTAGGGTTTAGTGTTAGGGTTATCATTAAGGATTAGGGTTAGGGTCAGGGTTAAATGCTTGGGTGCGGGTAATGGTTAGGATCAGGGTTAAGGTTCATGGATAGGGTTAGTGTTAAGGGTTACGGGTAGGTTTAGGGTTCAGGGTTAGTGTTAGCAATAGGGCTTAAGGTTAGGATTAGGTGGTAGGTTAGATTTAGGGTTAGATCTAGGCGTTAGGGTAAGGGCTAGCGTTAGGGTTAAGAGATAGGGTTAGGTTTAATGCTTAGGATCAGGGTTAGGGTTTGGGGTTAAAGTAAGTATTAGGGGTTAGGTTTAAGGATCCAAGGTTAGGGTTATTTTTAGCTGTAGTGTTAGGGTTAGGGATAAGGGATCCCATTAGCATTAAGGGTCTTCCTTACTGTAGGGTTAAGGGTTAGGCTTAGAGTTAAAGGTTAAGGTTAGGGTCAGGGTTAAGATTTAGGGTAAGGGTTAACGGTTAGGGTAAAGGTTAAGCGTTAGGGTTAGGGATTAGTGATTATGGTTTTTGGTTAGTGTTAGGGTTAGCGGTGAGGAGTTAGTGTTTTATGAAGGGGTATGGTTAGAATTAGGATTGGGGTTAGAGTTAGGGTGAGGTATAGGGGTTAGGTTTAGGGGTTAGTTTTAGGGTAAAAGGATAGGATTAGGGTTACGGGTTGGGCTTAGGTTTAGGGTTAAAGTGTACTACTAGGGTTAGGGATAGGGTTCAGGGTTAGCTTTAGGGGTTCTGGTTAGGGTTAGGTGTTAGGTTAGTGTCAGGGTTAGGTCTAGTCGTGAGGGTAAGGTTTAGGGTTAGCTTTAAGAGGTAGGGTTAGGTTTAATCGTTAGGATTTGGATTAGGGTTAAGGGTTAGGGTAATGCTTAGGGGTTAGGGTGAAGGGTTAGGGTGAAGGGTTAGAGTTTTTGTTAGGCATAACGTTGGGGTTAGAAGAAAGGGTTACTGTCAGTGTTAGGGTTGTAGGTAGGGTTACGGTTAGGGTTAGCGGTTTAGAATTAGGGTTAGGGATTAGGTGTCACAGTGATGACTAGCACATAGGGTTATAATTATGGGATGGGGTTGTTCTCAGGAAATGGGTTATGTATTATCGTTAGGATAAGAGGTTAAAGTTAGGCGCACTGTGAGGTTTACGTGTTAAGGGGCGAAATAGGAACAGGGTTTCGTGTTATGTTCAGGTTAGGGTTATCTGTTACAGGTATTGTTTATGCTTAGCGCACCGGCCCTGTCTGCATTAGGCGGGCCGGAGGAGTTTAGTGGGCTGGGATTGTACCCGGGAACCCACTCTATCATACTCTGGGTATGGGCCCGTGGGTTTCATGCAGGACACAGTGGTAGAGCCTCCTTTCACGCATGGCATGGGAGGATTGCAGGCTTTCTAAACTCTAAGAAAGCAAGAAGTCTGAGAATTAGATTTAGGGTTAGGATTCTGGTTAGGGTTAAGGATGAAGTTTAGTGTTAGGGTGAGGGCTTAGGGTTAGGGAATAGGGTTAGGGTTAAAGGTTACTCTTAGGTTTAACGGTTACACTTTGGTTTAGGGTTGAGGTTTACGGTTAGGGTTAAATGAGGCGTTAGGGTTTGGTACAGGGTTAGGGTTAAGTGTTAGGTTTAGGGTTGAAGATTAGGATTAGGGTTAGGTTTAAAGCTTAGCGTGAGAGTTAACGCTTAGTGTTAAGTTTAAGAGTTAGGGTTTAGGGTTAGGGTTAAGATTAGGGTTAGTTTTAGGGTTAGAGTTATGTGCTATGGTTTGTGTTAGAGGTTAGGGTTAGGTTTACTGGTCACGGTTAGGGTTAAATTTAGGGGTTAGCATTAGGGTTAGGGTTAGTGTTAGGGTTAGGGTAGGGTTAGGGTTAGGTTTAGGGGTTAGGGTTAGGGTTAGGGGTTAGGCTTAGGGTTGGGGTTAGGGTTAGGGTTAGGGGTTAGGGTTAGGGTTAGGGGTTAGAGTTACGGTTAGGGGTTAGGGTTAGGGTTAGGGTAGGGGTTAGGGGTTACGGTTGGGGTTGGGGTTGGGGTTAGGGTTAGCGTTAGGGATTAGGGTTAGGGTTAGGGTTTAGGGTTAGGGTTAGGGGTTTAAGGTTAGGGTTAGGGGTTAGGGTTAGGGGTTAGGGTTAGGGTTGTGGTTGGGGTTAGGGTTAGGGTTTAGGGGTTGGGTTTAGGGTTAGGCTTAGGGTTGGGATTAGGGTTAGGGTTTAGGGTTAGGGTTAGGGGTTAGGGTTAGGGTTAGGGTTAGGGTAGGGTTGGGTTAGGGATAGGGGTTAGGGTTAGGGTTAGGGGTTATGGGTGAGCGTTGGGGTTGGCGTTCGGGTTAGGGTTAGGGGTTAGGGTTAGGGTTAGGGTTAGGGTAGGGTTGGGTTAGGGTTAGGGGTTAGGGTTAGGGTTAGGGGTTAGGGTTAGGGTAGGGATAGGGTTAGGGTTTGGGGTTAGGTTTAGGTTCAGGGTCAGGGGTTACGGTTAGTGTTAGGGGTTAAGGTTAGGGTTAGGGTTAGGGGTTAGGGTTAGAGTTAGGGGTTAGGGTTAGGGTTTGGTTTAGGGTTAGGGGTTAGGGTTAGGGTTAGGGTAGGGTTAGGGTTAGGGGTTATGGTTAGGGTTAGGGTTAGGGCTAGGGTTAGGGCTAGGGTTAGGGTTGGGTTAAGATTAGGGTTAGGGGTTACGGTTAGGGTTAGGGGTTAGGGTTAGGGTTAGGGGTTAGGGTTAGGTGTTAGTGTTAGGGCTAGGGG